>NC_134361.1:124264893-124342393 GCF_048569485.1 Anomaloglossus baeobatrachus
CAGCCCAATCCCAATCTTGAAGAGGAAGATGGATAGTCACAAGCCATCAAAGAACTGCTTACATTTTTGTGCCAGGAGTGGCATAAGGTAACCCAAAAGCAATCTGAAAGACTGGTGGGAAACATGCCAAGAATCATGAAAGATGTGATTAGAAATCATGGTTATTCCACAAAATACATATTTCTGAACTCTTCCTGAAACTGCTGAAAGGGGGGAGAAAAGGCGCAAATAGGGTTTTACCCGGTATTAACCGTGTAAGGATGTAGAAAGATACACTCACCTGGAGCGGTTGTGCCAGTCACAACCCCTTGTAAAGCATATGAGTGTCCGCGTGGTTCCAGCAGCAGCCCCGTGAAGACTTAGTGAAAAAAAGGACATATATATATATATATATATGTGAGAATCGGGTTTTTGCCGCGCTAAGAAACCACTGTTGCCAGGATGTAGTTTATATTGAAAAACTCTTTCTTTATTACAGCATCCAACGCGTTTCAGAGACATAAGCCGTCTCCTTCTTCAGGGAAAAAGAGAATCGATTCTCTTTTTCCCTGAAGAAGGAGACGGCTTATGTCTCTGAAACGCGTTGGATGCTGTAATAAAGAAAGAGTTTTTCAATATAAACTACATCCTGGCAACAGTGGTTTCTTAGCGCGGCTAAAACCCGATTCTCACATATATATATATATATATATGTCCTTTTTTTCACTGAACTCTTCCTGAGTAGAGTTGAGCGGACTTCTAATAATCCGGGTCCGGCGGATCCGTCGCGGGTTGTAAAAGAAGTCCGGATCTGATCTGGAATCCGGACCCATGTATGTGAATGGGGAGGAGAGAGAGAGAGGGAGAGAGAAAGAGAGAGAAAAAAAAATCCAGGATTCGGATCGTGCAGCCGGATTCCCGCGTCCGGGTCGGACCCGGATTGGACGCTGAAACCGCGTGGATCAGGATTTTTACAGTTCGGATCCGCTCAACACTATTCCTGAGTTAAAACATTAGTATTGGTGTTTCTAAAAGATTATGAACTTGTTTTCTTTGTATTATTTGAGGTCTGAAAGCAATGCTTTTTTGTTATTTTGACCATTTCTCATTTTCAGAAAATAAGTACAAAATTTATTGCTTGGAAATTCGGAAACATGTTGTCAGTAGTTTATAGAATAAAAGAACATTTTACATTACACTCAAAATATACCTATTAAGAGAAAAATCAGAAAAACTGAAAATTTTGCAGTGGTCTCTTAATTTTTGCCAAAGCTATATATGTCCCCCTCCTGGGCCCATCCTGGTATATATGTCCCCCTTTCTGGTGTATACTATGCCCTTCTTGGGCCCCTTCTTCCTTGTATATACTGTCCTTCTCCTTGTATATACTGTCAATCTTCTAATATATATGTCCCCCTTCCTGGTATGTACTATCCCCCTCCTGGGTCCCTCCTTGTATATATTATAACCCTCCTCGTACATACTATCTCCCTCCTGGGTTTCTCCTTATATATACTGTCTCCTTCCTGGTATATACTGTCCCCCTCCTGATCTATATGTCCCCCTCCTGATATATATATATATATACAGTACAGACCAAAAGTTTGAACACACCTTCTCATTCAAAGAGTTTTCTTTATTTTCATGACTCTGAAAATTGTAGATTCACATTGAAGGCACCAAAACTATGAATTTACACATGTGGAATGAAATACTTAACAAAAAAGTGTGAAACAACTGAAAATATGTCTTATATTCTAGGTTTTTCAAAGTAGCAACCTAAATCCTGTGATACATGACCCCATCCATCCTCCCTTCAATACGGTGCTTTCGTCCTGTCCCCTTTGCAGAACAGCACCCCCAAAGTATGATGTTTCCAACTCCATGCTTCATGGTTGGGACGGTGTTCTTGGGGTTATACTCATCCTTCTTCTTCCTCCAAATACGGCGAGCGATTTACAAACTCGAAACGGGTCTGGACACACAGTACAGACCGAAAGTTTGAACACACCTTCTCATTCAAAGAGTTTTCTTTATTTTCATGACTCTGAAAATTGTAGATTCACATTGAAGGCATCAAAACTATGAATTAACACATGTGGAATGAAATACTTAACAAAAAAGTGTGAAACAACTGAAAATATGTCTTATATTTTAGGTTCTTCAAAGTAGCCACATTTTGCTTTGATTACTGCTTTGAACACTCTTGGCATTCTCTTGATGAGCTTCAAGAGGAAGTCACCGGAAATGGTTCTCACTTCACAGGTGTGCCCTGTCAGGTTTAATAAGTGGGATTTCTTGCCATATAAATGAGGTTGGGACCATCAGTTGTGTTGTGCAGACGTCTGGTACACTGCTGATAGTCCCACTGAATAGACTGTTAGCTGCTTTTTCTTGTCATAATACAAATTCTAAGAAAAACAAGTGGCTATCATTACTTTAAGAAATGAAGGTCAGTCAGTCCGAAAAATTGGGAAAACTTTGAAAGTGTCCCCAAGTGCAGTGGCAAAAAACCATCAAACGCTACAAAGAAACTGGCTAACATGAGGACCGCCCCAGGAAAGGAAGACCAAGAGTCACCTCTACAGTGGAGGATAAGTTTATTCGAGTCACCAGCCTCAGAAATCGCAGGTTAACAGCAGCTCAGATTAGAGACCAGGTCAATGCCACACAGAGTTCCAGCAGCAGACACATCTCTAGAACAACTGTTAAAAGGAGACTTTGTGCAGCAGGCCTTCATGATAAAAATAGCTGTTAGGAAACCACTGCTAAGGACAGGCAACAAGCAAAAGAAACTTGTTTGGGCAAAAGAACACAAGGAATGGACATTAGACCAGTGGAAATCTGTGCTTTGGTCTGATGAGTCCAACATTGAGATCTTTGGATCCAACCACCGTGTCTTGTGCGACGCAGAAAAGGTGAACGGATGGACTCTACATGCCTGGTTCCCACCGTGAGGCATGGAGGAGGAGGTGTGATTGTGTGGGGGTGCTTTTCTGGTGATACTGTTGGGGATTTATTCAAAATTGAAGGCATACTGAACCAGCATGGCTACCACAGCATCTTGCAGCGGCATGCTATTCTATCCGGTTTGCGTTTAGTTGGACCATCATTTATTTTTCAACAAGACAATGACCCCAAACACACCTCCAGGCTGAGTAAGGGCTATTTGAGTAAGAAGGAGAGTGATTGGGTGCTACGCCAGATGACTTGGCCTCCACAGTCACCATACCTGAACCCAATCAAGATGGTTTGGGGTGAGCTGGACCGCAGAGTGAAGGCAAAAGGGCCAACAAGTGCTAAGCATCTCTGGGAACCCCTTCAAGACTGTTGGAAGACCATTTCCAGTGACTACCTCTTGAAGCTCATCAAGAGAATGCCAAGAGTGTGCAAAGCAGTAATCAAAGCAAAAGGTTGCTACTTTGAAGAACCTAGAATATAAGATATATTTCAGTTGTTTCACCCTTTTTTGTTAAGTATTTCATTCCACATGTGTTAATTCATAGTTTTGATGCCTTCAATGTGAATCTACAGTTTTCAGAGTCATGAAAATAAAGAAAACTCTTTGAATGAGAAGGTGTGTCCAAAGTTTTGGTCAGTACTGTATATATGTCCAGCTCCTGGTAAATATGCCTCTGCTCTGTCTCTAATGCAAAAAAATCCCCCAAAAATTGTATTCAACCTCTCAGGCTACCACCTCATGTGGTGTCCTCCTCTTTAGCCAGTGCTCAGTGGCCGCCAGGTTACATCGTCGTCCGTGCTATGGCAACACATGACGTGATTGTCATGCATCTACCTCAGTCACTGGGACACCGATGAAAGCTACCAGTACTGTTTGGCTGGCAACATGCTTCAATGCATTTCAGCTGGATGTGCGCAGTCGGACGCACATACAGCTGAAGCAGGGGGCTGGGGCTAGCGGGCCCACCACGCCCCTGGGCCTGGTCGCAATCGCGATTCCTGCGACCACAATCATTCCACCCCTACACAACAGTAACAACACCAATGATTCTTGGTCAGAAATGTACAGAGGATGAACTTGAGACAATGGTGGCTGACTTAATACTAACTGAACAAAAAGAAGTGAGGCATTACGTACATCAGAGCTACACCACAGGAAGACAGACAGAAAAATCAAAAAGCAAACATGATCGCATAACCGTACAAGACTGCAATCATAATACAATACTGTATGATTTCCAAGTCATGGGAAATGAGAATCATTATGAGCAGTATGTATGTACTTATTTTGTGTTTGCAGCATATGCAGACCTGATGATACAGTGCCTACAAGTAGTATTCAACCCCCTGCAGATTTATCAGGTTTGATAAGATGCAAATAAGTTAGAGCCTGCAAACTTTAAACAAGAGCAGGATTTATTAACAGATGCATAAATCTTACAAACCAATAAGTTATTTTGCTTAGTTAAATTTTAATACATTTTCAACATAAAAGTGTGGGTCAATTATTTTTCAACCCCTAGGTTTAATATTTTGTGGAATAACCCTTGTTTGCAATTACAGCTAATATTCATCTTTTATAAGACCTGATCAGGCCGGTACAGGTCTCTGGAGTTATCTTGGCCCACTCCTCCATGCAGATCTTCTCCAAGTTATCTAGGTTCTTTGGGTGTCTCATGTGGACTTTAATCTTGAGCTCCTTCCACAAGTTTTCAATTGGGTTAAGGTCAGGAGACTGACTAGGCCACTGCAACACCTTGATTTTTTCCCTCTTGAACCAGGCCTTGGTTTTCTTGGCTGTGTGCTTTGGGTCGTTGTCTTATTGGAAGATGAAATGACGACCTATCTTAAGATCCTTGATGGAGGAGCGCAGGTTCTTGGCCAAAATCTCCTGGTAGGCCGTGCTATCCATCTTCCCATGGATGCGGACCAGATGGCCAGGCCCCTTGGCTGAGAAACAGCCCCACAGCATGATGCTGCCACCACCATGCTTGACTGTAGGGATGGTATTCTTGGGGTCATATGCAGTGCCATCCAGTCTCCAAACGTCACGTGTGTGGTTGGCACCAAAGATCTCGATCTTGGTCTCATCAGACCAGAGAACCTTGAACCAGTCTGTCTCAGAGTCCTCCAAGTGATCATGAGCAAACTGTAGACGAGCCTTGACAGGACGCTTTGAAAGTAAAGGTACCTTACGGGCTCATCTGGAACGGATACCATTGCGGTGGAGTACGTTACTTATGGTATTGACTGAAACCAATGTCCCCACTGCCATGAGATTTTACCGGAGCTCCTTCCTTGTTGTCCTTGGGTTTGCCTTGACTCTTCGGACAAGCCTGGCCTCGGCACGGGTGGAAACTTTCAAAGGCTGTCCAGGCCGTGGAAGGCTGACAGTAGTTCCATAAGCCTTCCACTTCTGGATGATGCTCCCAACAGTGGAGACAGGTAGGCCCAACTCCTTGGAAAGGGTTTTGTACCCCTTGCCAGCCTTGTGACCCTCCACGATCTTATCTCTGATGGCCTTGGAATGCTCCTTTGTCTTTCCCATGTTGACCAAGTATGAGTGCTGTTCACAAGTTTGGGGAGGGTCTTAATTAGTCAGAAAAGGCTGGAAAAAGAGATAATTAATCCAAACATGTGAAGCTCAATGTTCTTTGTGCCTGAAATACTTCATAATACTTTAGGGGAATCAAACAGAATTCTTGTGGTTTGAGGGGTTGAATAATAAATGACCCTCTGAATAAACTTTTCACAATTTAAAAAAAAAAAAAAAAAAAAGAAATAACATTCTTTTTTGCTGCAGTGCATTTCACACCTCCAGGCTGATCTACAGTCCAAATGTCACAATGCCAAGTTAATTCCGAATGTGTAAACCTGCTAAATCTGCAGGGGGTTGAATACTACTTGTAGGCACTGTATAAGCAGGAGATAATGCAGCACCATGGAATCAATGGAGCTCTAAAAATAAATAATAATAATGATACAGACCTGCTCCTGGATAAACAGTGTTCAGAAATACCTCATTTCCATAGGCCAAATACATACAACAAAGACTCTGACATGAGGCACGTTGAGTCCATACTACAGCTTTGTGGGCCTCAACTATGGCGCTATTCTTCCATGGTAGATGCAACTTGTATTTGAACATGAAACACATTTTCTGCAAGCTTCGTGGGAAATCCTACAGAAAAACCTCTGAATAACTGCATGATAATGGAGGCATTCAGAAGTACAGTGATGGTTCATGTATAGTTACTAGAGATGAGTGGATCACTTTACAAAGCCTCAGTCCATGGTCCTACTCCATGCTCTCTGGTTGTTGCAGGAGATGTGCAAATTTCCTTATCCTAGGCCACAAACCACACAAGATGATGTCACACCTGGCTGATAAATAAAACGTTGCATCGGGGAACCCAGAATCACTGGAAATTCACCCAGCTCCTGTCCATGGCCTGAGAGCAGTCACCTGGACTGTGGACTGGATTCTCACAAAGTGGTCCGCTCATCTCTAATGGTTACTGTTCCAAGGAAAATGGAGCAATAATTTGGTATGAGGCTTTACTGAGTGAAATAATGCTCAGTACAATGCTAGGTAGAAGTCTAGTACAGGGTGGTGAGGTGAGGCTGAGGCAGATCATCAATGGGCATATTGTGCAGTACGTAATCCATGAACAGAGGCAGGTTGTGTCAAGTTTGCTTCTTATTTGCTCCACATAATCTATTAGAAGGGATAACATTTCTTAATAAAAAGATATTCCCCATAAAGGAAATATTTAGATTGTATTTAATTAGTAAGCTGCAGCATCAAGTCTGAGGGATTCTTTGGCTTATTTCATCTGGAGTAAGGCCAGAGCTAGGATTTGCCTCCTCTATATGAAACACATATTTGTTTCCACATTCTGGAAAGTGAGCTGGTTTCACAAAGGCGCTTTAAATGGTAGTGTTATATTGTCATGGTTCACCCACAAGATTTGTCCTTACATCAGGCATACAAGCATAAATCAGAAGACTGGCTAAATGTATGGCACCTACAGATGGCAGGCAAGCAACAAGAGTTACAATCACATGAAATTGCCCCTCCTTCCATCCACTGCATGACAGCATGTCATTTATATGGGACATATCTACAGATCTTCAGCCAACGTAACAATACATAACAATCCAGCTATAGATCACCCACACATAGCTGGTGCTGTTGATGGCACAGTCACAGATTATTCCACAGCGATTATCACTGAGGGAATGATTTATGTTATATAAAGTTAGAATTAAGTAACGATTTAGAAACTCTCCATGTAGTGTGGCATCTGCTGGGTGTGACTGCTGCCTGACAATCTGCCCTTTGTTATTGTACATTTATTTTCTATGGCAATTTTACCTCTTTGATTTATTCCCTATTGCATAAAGTGTTGTATTGTTTGATACATTTCCCTTTGACAGCTGCATACATTATTAAGGACTTTAAAGCGCCCATATTGTGCTTTTGATTTTTTTTTCTTTTTTCTAATATTTTAGTTTATTTTTTCATTAGGACATTTAATATACACCATAAACTTTTGATAGATACTTATTAATTTACAAATAATGATTACAATAAAAGAATTACAATTAGAGATGAACGGACTCGTGGAAGTTCGGTTCTGCAAGTTCAGCCGGACTTTAAAATGTAAACTTTAAAATTCGGTTTGGGACCCGGACTTGACCTGAACCCTAATGAAAGTCACTAATTGGGCAGTTCGAGTCTCTGCCCACATGCAGCCAGCCATAAACAGATCACTCCCGGGGACGGGGCAGGATCCTGTTTTCCTTTTTTTTTGTTTTTTTACACACTACATCCAATCACGCTGTTGTTACCCTCAATGCGAGCCGTTGAAACACTGCAAGATTATAACCAATAAATGGTATAGAGTAATAATTAACTATTCTCAGAAAAACTATAGCTCTAAAAAGATGAGTGACCCCATCAGAGATGGGAGCTTCAGACCCCTTGATGGGGTCACTCTACTTCAGAAGATATCTGCGATATGTGCGTGTATGGGGGTACCTGACCCTGGGCATATCTTTATCAACTGACATAAGCTATGTACTGTGGTGTATATATTAATCTTGAATTATAGCAGAAGTGATATTGCATTCACTCCTGAAGAACCTCTGATACAGGAGGGGAAATGTTTTGAGTGTTGTTACTTGAATTTTTGACTCCACTCCTTGCTAAGTGCTCATTTCAGTGGTGTACCATCTATAGAGGCAGGCCACGCTACTGCAATGGGGTCAGTGAACTGGGGGGGTCCCCGAAGGTGGCTGCCTCAGTGTGTGCTTTCACTTTTATCATTCCCAGCATCATGCTCCCCGGGCGTCACCAAGCAGCTGATTAAGGCTGCTGGGGGCCGGCACTGTTTGTATAGCTGTAGGCTGGCCAGCAGCAGCAACACAGTGATGCAGACCCGCCCACACTGCACACTGTGCGGCCTCTGCTGAAGAGGAGGGAGTGACCAGGCAGCATCTTCTTCCAGTCAGAGAGTTGTGAGAGATGCCAGGGAGGAGAACAGCCAATCAGGAGAGGGGGTAGAGCTTGTTCAGTGTCGCGCAGGAGAAAGAAAAGATAAACAGTTTAGAAAGAGCTATGACCTGAGCAAGCAGACAAAAGAGAGAGAATGAGCAGAGAACAGAATGAGCACAGCAAACAGAGCAGAGAAAACAAGGAGAAGAGGAGAACAAAAGGAATAGAAAGGAAAAGCAGGAGGAGAGCCAGGAGGACCCAGAGGAAGTACAGCAGGGAGGCCAGAGTGACTAACATGATCTCTCACAGCACAGGAGCAGGTGAGTATTATAATGTCCAAATGTCTGTCTGTAACACTACAGAAATAAACTGCACTGTGTATATTATCCCTGTCCTGTGACATCACTGTGTGTATTATCCCTGTATTGTGACATCACTGTGTGTATTATCCCTGTCCTGTGACATCACTGTGTATTATCCCTGTCCTGTGACATCAATGTGTGTATTATCCCTGTCCTGTGACATCACTGGGTGTATTATCCCTGTACTGTGACATCACTGTGTGTTATCCCTGTCCTGTGACATCACGGTGTGTATTATCCCTCTACTGTGGCATCACTGTGTATTATCGCTGTACAGTGACATCACTGTGCGTGTTATCCCTGTCCTGTGACATCACGGTGTGTATTATCCCTCTACTCTGACATCACTGTGTATTATCCCTGTACTGTGACATCACTGTGTACATTATCCCTGTACTGTGACATCACTCACTATCGGTATTATCCATGTATTGTGACATCACTATTTATTATCCCTGTAATGTTACATTACTGTGTGTATTATCCCTGTCCTGTGACATCGCTGTGTGTATTATCCCTGTGCTATGCAGAGTTTTACTATAATTCCTAAGGCTATAATAATAATTAATAATAATAATTTTATTCATTTATATAGCGCTATTAATTCCATAGCACTTTACATACATTGGCAACACTGTCCCCATTGGGGCTCACAATCTAGAGAGGGTAATCGTTACCATTATATGGGCAAGACAGACGTGAAAATTTATATTGTGTGTGGTGAGGGGTACAAAGGAGGACATCGCTACATTAGGCCAAGTTCACACATTGCAGATTTGGGGGGGGGGAGGATTTGCAGTGTTAACCCACAGGTCTTGGTGCAGTGGGCTCTGCTCAGTAACAGAATGGTTGTTATATTCAGCCTCTGTATGGTAATAATATTTGGTCATGGTATGGTGGCATTATTTTACAATATATAGTAATATTATTGGTCTTGGTATGGTGGGTGTAGTTCAGTAACACTATATAGTATGTGTTATTGAGTAATTGTATGGCTAATGCTTTGATGCATTACTAAAAAGAAATATAGCTATTTATAGATTTGTATTATTTAGGCACTGCTAAGCTCAGCGAGAGTCAGACACTGCAGTGCTCAGCGAGAGTCAGACACTGCAGTGCTCAGCGAGCGTAAGGCCCTGTGATGCTCAGCGAGTGTCAGGCCCTGCAGTGCTCAGCAAGCGTCAGGCACAGCAGTGCTCAGCGAGTGTCAGGCCCTGTGGTGCTCAGCAAGCGTCAGGCACAGCAGTGCTCAGCGAGTGTCAGGCCCTGTGGTGCTCAGCGAGTGTCAGGCCCTGTGGTGCTCAGCGAGTGTCAGGCCCTGTGGTGCTCAGCGAGTGTCAGGCCCTGTGGTGCTCAGCGAGTGTCAGGCCTGTGGTGCTCAGCGAGTGTCAGGCCCTGTGGTGCTCAGCGAGTGTCAGGCCCTGTGGTGCTCAGCGAGTGTCAGGCCCTGCAGTGCTCAGCAAGCGTCAGGCACTGCAGTGCTCAGCAAACGTCAGGCATTGCCGTGCTCAGAGAGTCATGCACTGTTACTTTGGCTGCCGCTAGTTGGAAGTTTCGATTTAGGTTCAATCAATATCACATTTGCAAAAACCCAATGCCATTACAGACTTAAAGGAGTTGTCCGACATTAGCTTACCAAAAAATTTTGAGTTTATCTGTGCTGTATTGTCATATAAAACGCCCCTACATTGTTATTTTTTGTTTTCTAACTTTTGTTCCTCTTGAATTATCTCTTTATTCTCTGCAGCTCTTTGTTTACATTTTGCTCCAGCAAACTGACCACTTCCTGTGCAAAACCTCCCAGTCACAGCTGGCCCCGCCCGGCCTCAGTGTCCAGCCCCCCCCCCCCTGCCAGCCCCCTGCACACACATTCCCTGTCAGTATTCTGCCCCAGAACCTGACCTGTTATCACTCTAGCAATGGAAATAACAGCCCCACATCGGCCTCTGCGCCACACACAAACACACACATACATATCGGGCTCTGCGCCACAAACACACACACACACACGCACATATCAGGCTCTGCGCCACACACACAAACAAACACATATCGGGCTCTGCGCCACATACACACACACACGCACGCACATATCGGGCTCTGCGCCACACACACTTACACGCACGCACGTACATATCGGGCTCTGCACCACACACACACACACACAGGGCTCTGCACCACACACATCGGGCTCTGCGCCACACACACAATACACGCACGCACATCGGGCTCTGCAACCCTCCCCACACACACACAAATATGGACACATACACACACACACACAGACATGCATATATATATATATATGTATATATATACACACACACACACAACAACACAAATATATATATATACACACGCACGCATGCACACACACGCACGCATGCACACATCGGGCTCTGCACCCCACACCACTTCAGGCTCTGCAACCCTCTTCCCCCACACACACACATCGGGCTCTGCACCCCACACCACATCAGGCTCTGCAACCCTCCCCCCCAATACACACACACACACTGCGCTCTGTACCAAGCCCCCCCTCACCATCGTTCTATACCGACCCCTACCCCCATAGGGAACACATGTAGGCTACATTCACATGACCGTTCCGTTTTTGCGGTTCGCAAAAATCGGTCCATTTTTTCACGGATGCATCCGTGTGTCATCCGTGTGCCTTCCGTGTTTTTGCTGACCGCAAAAAACAGAAGCAGCAAGAAAGATAAATATATGAGTAGATATAGAGATGAATAGATAGATATAGAGACAAAGAGATAGAGGGATGCATGAATGAATAGAGGGATAGATAGATATATAGATAGATAGAATCATAGATAGATAGATAGAATCATAGATAGATAATGGATAGGTAGGTAGGTAGATAGATAGATAGATAAATAGATGAGAAAGACATATAATGTCCTACCCCCCTGCATATTCTAAGCTGGCACCCTTTAGTGACTTTCGTGTGGCACTAAAGGGTGCTTGTATTTATCCAAAAAATAAATAAATAATTAAAAAAAAAAACGACGTGGGGTCCCCCATACTCTTGTAGCCAGCTAGGGTAAAGCAGACGGCTGCAGCCAGCAAACCACAGCTGGCAGCTTCACCTTGGCTGGTAATCCAAAACAGAGGGCACCCCACGCTGTCATTTTAAATTAAATAAATAATTTAAAACAAAAAACATGGGGTCCCCCCCAAATTGGATCACCAGCCAAGGTAAAGCAGACAGCTGTGGTCTGGTATTCTCAGACTAGGGAGGTGCACTGTTATTGGACACTCCCCAGGCTAAAAATAGCAGGCCACAGCCGCCCCAGAAGCGGCGCATCCATTAGATGTGCCAATCCTGGTGCTTCGCCCCAGCTCATCCCGTGCCCTGGTGCGGTGGCAAACGGGGTAATATATGGGGTTGATGCCAAATGTGTAATGTCACCTGACATCAAGCCCTGGGGTTAGTGATGTCACGCGTCTATCAGATACCTGATATCACAAACCCAGTCAGTAATAAAAAAAAAAATAGACAATAAAAAAAAAAGTTTTATTTGAAAAAACACTCCCAAAACATTCCCTTTTTCACCAATTTACTTGAAAAGAAAAACAAATCCAGGTCCAGCGTAATCCAATAAGGGGGTCCCACGACAATCCCAGAATGTTCCCCATTGGCTGGGAGTGTAGTGCAGTGACCTGAGCTAACATCAATAGGTCAGCCCAGGTCACTGCAGGGGATGACGAGCGCTGCTGTCAGGAGGATAGATGAGATCATTACCTGCTGTGACGATCTTCCCTTCACTCCTGTCAGCACTGTCACTGCCTTCTATGCCCGCCGCGTTCTCAGCAGTATCGCCCGTGACGTCACCGCTAGTGACGTGAGAACGCAGCGGGCATAGAAGGCAGTGACAGCGCTGACGTCAGGAGTGAAGCGAAGATCGTCACAGCAGGTAATGATTTCATCTAACATCCTGATGGCAGCGATCGTCATCCCTGTGGCTGCCTGAGCTGCAGGGTGAGAAGCTGCAGAGCCTGCAGTGCAAGCAGCCGCAGGGCTGGAGCAGGACACAGACTGCACGGGCACTCCTGCTATCCTGTGCTGGCGGCGACACCGTGGGCAGGGAGAGTACAGGGTGCGGGGAAATGTGTGGGAGGGTGCAGGAAAGGGGGGTGGTGACTCCACGCATTGTACAGCCCAGCAGGGCGGCAACAAGCTGTTCCAGATTTGCATGTCAACATGGTCCTGCCCATGTTGACATGAAATGACCGGAAGCAGCAAAATCACGGCAGGAGCAGTCACATGACCACTCTGAGTCGGGGGAGAGGGGCTGACAGCAGGGCAGGTAAGTGATCACTATCTACTTACCTGCCCCAATGTAGCCCAATAGGGTAATAAAAAAAAGTCAAAATAAGCCGGATAACCCCTTTAAGGAAGCTTCAGTGTAGGTGTTGGCAGACATTTGTAATACTCGTTCAGTGCAATAATTTGGCTCACACATCTATACCAGTTTATATGTTGTGTATGAGCAGCCTGAAGTCAGTTTGCTTTCCTTGTAAAAATGATTCTATTATAGCTGCATTGTGGGGAAACATTGATAAGGGCTCAAAGTCAGGGATCCCTAGTTGTGACATACAGTGTATAGTTGGCCCTTGATTGGGACTATATTTAAAGAAGGCTTATTGGCACAGAGAAGAAAAGAATCAGAAGAGGTCTTCAGGCTGGCTTTTCTGCACAACTTTGTATAAACCCGTAGGGAGTCCTGTCTTACTGTGACAGCGTGTAATGAGCCAGCACGTTGAAATAAAAAAATCATTACATTTTCCCATTACTAGACAACAGGATCACTGCGGTTAAATGAGATTAGAAGATTAGTGTGTGGGGAGCCTGACCCTGCAATTCCCACTGATGATTCACTTTGTGTTTCATAAACCCGCTCTACAACTAGGAATTCCCATTCAGAATCATGGGTTATACTTTACATCACCTGATTTCTAACAGCACTAGTGTATATGTGGTGCCCTATGGGGCCTAAAGCGGGCTTTACACGCTACGACATCGCTAATGCGGAGTCGTTGGGGTCACGGAATTTGTGACGCACATCCGGCCGCATTAGCGATGCCGTTGCGTGTGACATCGATAAGCGATTTTGCATCGTTGCAAAAACGTGCAAAATCGCTAATCGGCGACACGGGGGTCCATTCTCAAATCTCGTTACTACAGCAGTAACGAGGTTGTTCCTCGTTCCTGCGGCAGCACACATCGCTGCGTGTGACGCCGCAGGAACGAGGAAGCTCCCCTTACCTGCCTCCCGGCAGCTATGCGAAAGGAAGGAGGTGGGCGGGATGTTACGTCCCGCTCAGCTCCGCCCCTCCGCTGCTATTGGGCGGCGGTTCAGTGACGTTTCAGTGACGTCGCTGTGACGCCGCACGGACCGCCCCCTTAGAAAGGAGGCGGTTCGCCGGTCACAGCGACGTCGCCGGACAGGTAAGTATGTGTGACGGCTGTGGGCGATGTTGTGCGGCACGGGCAGCGATATGCCCGTGTCGCGCAACAGATGGGGGCGGGTACCCACACTAGCGATATCGGGACCGATATCGCAGTGTGTAAAGTAGCCTTAAGGCATTAAAGTCACAGGGCCAGTGGTATTTGGGGTTGCTGCTGTGACTGGCCTGACCCGGCTCTGTGGCCCCGTCGGCTACATGAAAAGACAAACAGGCGGATGCAAGGTTGTCCGGTATAGATGGGGTTCGAAGGAGGGTGAAGGGTCCCTGGGGAGCGTCACCAATGGCAGCGGAGACTGGGGGTCTCGGCCGCTGACCCCTCCTGTGACTTCTCCTCTCCCAGGAGCGGTGTTGGATGGGGATGGGGGATGCTTTGCAGCGCCACCCGTGGTGTGCTGCCAGGGATTAGCCTGTTACTCTCCTCTGGAGCTGATGTTAACGCAGCTCAGATAGTCCAGCTCCCCACAGGTGGAGCGAGCCTCAGGGAGGATGGGGACAGCTGATGGCGCCCAAGCTCGGGGCGTCGGCAATGACAAGGATGACACAGGGGGCTGCAGTTCAAAGTTCCGTTTACTCACAGTTCTTAAGGTGCCCCGGAGGTGCCGCGCTCCGCCGCCATGAATGGTCGCCAGCCAGTCCCGGGTGAATCAGAGGCAATCACCGGCGTCTGTGGAAATTTGTGAGACCTTCCCCCTTGCACTGACACATGGTTCCCCGTAGCCTGAAGCAATTTGGGGACCCCGCTGTCGGTGTTAAGTGTCCCGTCCCATATGCAGGTGACACGGGTCCTCGCCATGGGGTCCGACCGTAGCCCTGACCCTGGATCTTACATGTCACTGTGCTCTGGGAAAGTATGTAGTGGACGATAGGGTATGAAATCCCCATCCCCTGCAGATTTGTTGGAGTCTGTGAAGGTGTCCCCAACCGAGGGTTCTGCACACCGACTTGCGCTGGCACTGTGGGAACAGTTAGGCTCGACCTTAGCTACCATTTCCTCTTGTCCCAACATCTCCACCGGCTGCCTCTGTCTCTCGCCCTCTTTCAGTCTCATTCCTGCAGACTCAGTGCTGTGTTGTAAATAGCAATGTGTAACCCCAGCACTCAAATGAAATTTATAGGTCAAAAAAAAAATGTTGATGCAAGTGAATTTATTATTTTCAGACAGACTGCAAAGTGAACCTCAACAAGAGCAACACCACCGACGTTTCGGCATAGAGCCTTTCTCAAGGTAGTTGCATCATGTACAAGAACAGGAACACGTGGGTCACAGTGGATGACCAAAATGAGAAAACAGAAGTAAGGTCACGCCGCTGCTGCCACGATCACTGCCACTGTTGCTCTCCTCGGCCCATCCCTGCAGGCGTTCACTCACCTTCTCTAGCAATACTAGCACTCCCTGCAAGCGAGTACATTCTGCAAATGTGAAGAACCTTCCTTCTGTTTTCTCATTTTGGTCGTCCGCTGTGACCCACGTGTTCCTGTTCTTTTACATGATGCAACTACCTTGAGAAAGGCTCTATGCCGAAACGTCGGTGGTGTTGCTCTTGTTGAGGTTCACTTTGCAGTCTGTCTAAAAATAATAAATTCACTTGCATCAAAAAAGGTTTTTTGACCTCTAAATTTCATTCGAGTGCTGGGGTTACACATTTCTATTTTCAGTACCTTTTTACCCCTAAGCACCTACTATAGGCGGTAGAACCTGTATTTACTATTGCTATCAGTGCTGTGTTGTGGCCCCTGACCCTGGGACTATCTCTACCTGTCTCCTGTCCCAGAGCCAGCCTGTTAAATGCTGCTCTCACAAAGCTGTCTGCTCTGTTCTCTGTCCTGGGCTGTTCTCTGACTAAAAGTGAAAATGCTTGTCTTTTTACTCATTGAGAGCGGCCCTCACCTCAGGAATGACTAAGCAGTGCTGGGAGATTTCCCCAGCCTGGTTTCCTGTGTGTGGTGACTGACTCACTATCTGGGTGTTTCATATAAGTTATGAACTCAGGATTTAGTATAAGTGAACAAACCAGTGATTAATCTCTTCTCACCTGGGAGAGAATTAGAATCTTAAAACAGATGCAAAACTCTGTGGCGACTGAAGCTTCAGGGCGCCACATTCCCCCACAGCGAATCGCAGCACTCCAGGGCTGAAAAACAAAATACAGAGTATACCGCAATTTTTGATTATGCATATAAACAGGTAAAGCCTGCTTTACACGTTGCAATTTCGCATACGATATCGTATGCGATTTGCAACGCCCCCATCGTATGTGTGGCACGTTCAATTTGTTGAACGTGCCGCACAAATGATTAACCTCCGTCACACGTACTTACCCGTCCATACGACCTCGATGTGGGCGGCGAACGTCCACTTCCTGGAGTGGGAGGGACGTTCGGCATCACATCGACGTCACGCGGCAGCCGGCCAATAGAAGTGGAGGGGCGGAGATGAGCGGGACGTAAAACATCCCGCCCACCTCTTTCCTTCTACATTGCCGGCTGGAGCCGCGGGACGCAGGTAAGATCTGTTCAATGTTCCCGGGGTGTCACACACTGCGATGTGTGCTGCCTAGGGAACATTGAACAACCCGATGTGCAATTCGTCAGGATTCAACGACGTGTATGCGATGAACGTTTTAACGTTCAATCGCACGTACCTGTCACACACTACAATGTACCTTACGATGCCGACTGTGCGTCACTTATGACGTGACCCCACCGACACATCGTAAGATATATTGTAGCGTGTAAAGCGGGCTTTACATTTTTCCCTTTATGGGAGGCAGGATCACTTGAACGTTGCAAACTTATCATACATTTCACATGTCACATGAAACCGGTTGTCGTTGTAAATACATAAACTACCTATATAAAACATTCACTTAGCATTTCACATAATAGCAGCTATTGTATGGGGGACCTGCCCTTAACTCCCAACGTAGGCTCTGGGTGTGCTGAGAGCGTTCCGGACCCGTCCTCTTCTCTTCAGCACACTGACAGGTTTTCGGGTCTTACTAATTATTTACAGGTGCAGTCCTGGCCACACATATCACAGCGGACTAGGTGCCAAGTTTATTAAGCAAAGAAAAAAGGAAGAATAAAAAACATTCTGCACACTATACTATAGCATTAGTTAACTATCTACAACACATTTTTCTTTCATGTTCCTATCTGAGCCGCTGTTGGTAGTATCAGAGGACCGGACCCGATCTCCCCTGGTTCTGTACACTATGTGACTCCCTCCAGCATAGCGTCTAGTTTTTCCACAGCGACCACAGATCATGAGTCCAGTCCATTGATAAAGTCAGTCCGATTATATGCTCCCCGGTGTTCTTCGGCAACCATAATGCTCCCGTAAAGTGTGGCATAAAGCCCCCGGAAGGCATAGCATAATATACAACACCTATGGAGCTAGTGATAGTGCCACAGCGTTAGCAACGGGGGAAGCTTATCGACAAGTCCTTGGTTACAGTAAGTCTCTGGCAGTTGGGCTCTCTTTCGCGCTCTTTCAGTGCTCCACCCGCGCTTTCGTGCTCTTTTTGGGTTCCGCCCACGATTGCACACCCCTTTTCCCACGCCAAGATGGTTAATGGCGGGCAAACAATTTTTGTACAGTCTATAAATCACACAACAACAATAGCCAGTTTTGTGCCACCAGGTGGAAAGTTTTTAAGGCACGAGACCCTGCTCGCAGCGCCAAATGTAGCGCACCACGGGGCCTAGAGGGTTACTCACCGGGCCAGTGGTATTTGGGGTTGCTGCTGTGACTGGCCTGACCCACCTCTGTTGCCCCATCGGCTATATGAAAAGACAAACAGGCAGGTGCAAGGTTGTCCGGTGTAGAAGGGGTTGGAAGGAGAGTGAAGGGTCTGATGTCAATGTAGCTCAGATAGTCCAGCTCCCCATAGGTGGAGCGAACCCCAGGGAGGATGAGGACAATCGGGATGGTTGATGGCGCCAAAGTGTAGAAATTTATTGCTTATTTTAAACTTTTTTAAAAAATAAATAACTGAAAATTGGGGCGTGCAATATTATTTGTCCTCTTTAAGTTAATACTTTTTAGCTCCACTTTTTGCTGCGTTTACAGCTGTAAGTCACTTGGGGTATGTCTCTATCAGTTTCATGTTCATGTACTACAATAAATTTTTCACTTAACTATAAGCAATATATGTAGGAGTCGGAGTCGTGGAGTTGGAGTTGGTGCAAGGGAAATTGAGGAGTCAGAGTCGGAGTCGAAGGTTTGGCTTACTGACTCCACAGCCCTGCTTTTTAGGGCCACCTTTTGCTAGGATTATAGCTGCAAGTTGCTTAGGGTAGGTCTATGAGTTTTGCACATCGAGAGATTGAAATTCTTGCCCATTCTTCCTTTGCAAATAGCTCAAGCTGAGTGAGGTTGGATGGAGAGCGTTTGTGAACAGAAGTTTTCAGCTCTTTCCACAGATTCTCGATTGGATTCAAGTCTGGACTTTGACTTGGCCATTCTAACACCTGGATACGTTTATTTGTGAACTATTCCATTGTAAATTTAGCTTTATGTTTGGGATCATTGTCTTGTTGGAAGACAAATCTCCATCCCAGGCTCAGGTCTTTTGCAGACTCCAACAGGTTTTCTTCAAGAATGGTCCTGTATTTGGCTCCATCCATTTTCCCATCAATTTTAACCATCTTCCATGTCCCTGCTGAAGAAAAGCAGGCCCAAACCATGATGCTGCCACCACCATGTTTGACAGTGGGGATGGTGTGTTCAGGGTGATGAGCTGTATTGCTTTTACGCCAAAAATATCGTTTGGCATTGTGCCCAAATAGTTTGATTTTGGCTTCATCTGACTAGAGAACCTTCTTCCACGTTTGGTGTGTCTCCCAGGTGGCTTGTGGCAAACGTTAAACAACACTTTTTATGGATATCTTTGAGAAATGGCTTTTTCCTTGCCACTCTTCCATAAAGGCCAGATTTGTGCAGTGTACGACTGATTGTTGTCCTATGGACAGAATCTCCCACCTCAGCTGTAGATCTCTGCAGTTCATCCAGAGTGATCATGGGCCTCTTGGCTGCATCTCTGATCAGTCTTCTCCTTCTTTGAGATGAAAGTTTGGATGAACGGTCGGGTCTTGGTAGATTTGCAGTGGTATGATACTCCTTCCATTTCAATATGATCGCTTGCACAGTGCTCCTTGGAATATTCAAAGTTTTGGAAATCTTTTTGTAACCATATCCGGCTTTAAACTTCTCCACAACAGTATCACGGACCTGCCTGTTGTGTTCCTTAGTCTTCATGATGCTATCTGCGCTTTAAACAGAACACTGAGACTATCAAAGAGCAGGTGCATTTATACTGAGACTGGATTACACACAGGTGGCTTATATTTATCATCATCTTTCATTTAGGACAATATTGGATCATTCAGAGATCCTCAGTGCACTTCTGGAGTGAGTTTGCTGCACTGAAAGTAAAGGGGCCGAATAATATTGCACGCCCCACTTTTAAGTTTGTTTTTTTTCCAAGTTTAAAATAAGCAATACATTTCGTTCAACTTCACAATTGTGTCCCAATTGTTGATTCTTCACCATACATAACATTAAAATTTTTATCTTTATGTTTGAAGCCTGAAATGTGAGAAAAGGTTGAAAAGTTCAAGGAAGCCGAATACTTTCGCAAGGCACTGTAAAACAAATGGCAAAAAGAAATAGGTAATGACTAGGCATGATCGAATACCTTATTATTCGCTTTGACGGATATCCGGCGAATACCTCGCCACTATTCAAGTATTCGCAAATATTCGAACCCCAATGTAAGTCTATGGGAAACTTGAATAATTTTACATTGAACCTGTTGGTGACTGAGGAAAAGGCTGAAATGGATGGAAAAAAACTGAAACAGTGTGGGCACAGCCTGTAGAAGGTGCCTGACTGCTTTCTGGTGTCTCTGAATAACGTGCTCAGAGCAGCACGTGGTGTTTATGTAGTCGCCAGAACAGCTCTCAAACCAAATTAAAAGACGGGGAATTGCTAAGAAACATTTTCTAGTGCCTAAATCACTGTAATAAAACGTCAAATCAAGCCCCGACCTCCAAAAAAAACAAAACACTTTATGTTCACACGTTTGGTTTTTTACATTTTTCCTTCTTTTTCGATTAGAAAGGGCTGTAACTTATACATTATATTGGTGTCTGTCTCACAACTCCTTTTTTGGGACAAATTTGACAGCTACAATGTGCTCATTGGGATGTTGACCTTGCCCTCCTCCTTCTCCTCCACCAGCACCACCGGCTCCAGTGGCCCTCTATTAAAATGTAGAAAGGGCCACTGGCTGTATTCAAATCTCAGACTTCTTAGGGCTCTCAGTTGGTCCCTGTAACATACATTGGGGAGGGATGGTAGTCATTTGTAGTTTTCTGCGTCCCCTATATCATTAGTGTGAAAGTTGGAATACGTACTCCATAACACTTAACAGTGCTATTGCCAATGTGGCCATTTAGGTGTTGGCCTTGCTCTCCTTCTCCTCCACCAACACCACCGGCTCCAACACCACCGTCCCCCTATTCAAATGATTCAGAAATGTATGTTTTATGGACAAACGAACGCCAGCTGGGACATCGAAGCTGATGTCATTGATGATGATTGCATCTGACCAAAAGCAGGTTGGGAGCAGGAGGCATCATCGCCTGCTTCCTAGACCACAGTTTGTGAAGCATGCAGCACCGTGGAAGTGGCAGTTGTTTCACTCTGGAACTCAGGCTTTATTCCACTAGCTAACACCGAGGATTTAAAAAAATTCTGTTTCCCCAGAGGGGAATAGTTCACAGGCCAGGTAACACAGCATCAGAAGTCACTCCCAACAGTTTATTTTTAAAAAAAATGGTAGGATAAGCAACAGGGCATAACATGCCAAGCAGTTTGATAAATTCACTTCCCCTAGGGCAGTGATGGCGAACCTATGGCACGCGTGCCAGACAGGGCACACAGAGCACTTTGTGCTGGCACGCGCGCTGTCGCCACTTTGAACTGTCGATGTGATCGTGCCGGCAGTTCAAAGTGGTGTTTAGCAGAGGAGACATTTCTCCTCCCTCTGACACGCCTCCTCTCCTGGGCTGCAGGCCTGTTGCCTAGGAGACGGAGGAGCGTCAGTAGGCGGCGCCGGCGTCTTGTGGCCGTGCTGTGGAGCGAGTGCTAGAAGGTGAGTTTTTTTTTTTAATTTTTAAGCTGTGTGCAGCTATGCCAAGGTGTGGGGGGACAGTGCCAGCACGGGGCAAACAGCGCACGGGGCAAACAGCACACGGGGCAATCAAACAGAGCACGGGGCAAACAGAGCATGCGGCAAACAAACAGAGCACGGGGCAAACAAACAGAGCACGGGGCAAACAAACAGAGCACGGGGCAAACAGAGCACGGGGCAAACAGAGCACGGGCAAACAAATAAAGCACGGGGCAAACAAACAGAGCACGGGGCAAACAAACAGAGCACGGGGCAAACAGAGCACGGGGCAAACAGAGCACGGGGCAAACAGCGCACGGGGAAAACAGCGCACGGGGCAAACAAACAGCACGGGGCAAACAGAGCTCGGGGCAAACAAACAGAGCACGGGGCAAACAAACAGAGCACGGGGGAAACAAACAGAGCACGGGGCAAACAAACAGAGCACGGGGCAAACAGAGCACGGGGCAAACAGAGCATGGGCAAACAGCACGGGGCAAACAAATAAAGCACGGGGCAAACAAACAGAGCACGGGGCAAACAAACAGAGCACGGGGCAAACAAACAGAGCACGGGGCAAACAAACAGAGCACGGGGCAAACAGAGCACGGGGCAAACAGAGCATGGGCAAACAGCACGGGGCAAACAAATAAAGCACGGGGCAAACAAACAGAGCACGGGGCAAACAAACAGAGCATGGGGAAAACAAACAGAGCACGGGGCAAACAAGCAGAGCACAGGGCAAACAAGCAGAGCAAGGGGCAAACAGCACAGGGCAAACAGCACGGGGCAAACAAACAGAGCACGGGGCAAACAGAGCACGGGGCAAACAGAGCACGGGACAAACAGAGCACGGGACAAACAGAGCACGGGACAACAGAGCACAGGACAAACAGAGCACGGGACAAACAGAGCACGGGACAAACAGAGCACGGGACAAACAGAGCACGGGACAAACAGAGCACGGAACAAACAAAGCACACGGGGCAAACAAACAAAGCACGGGGCAAACAGAGCACGGGACAAACAGAGCACAGGACAAACAGAGCACGGGGCAAACAAACAAATTTTTAAGCTGTGTGCGGCTATGCCAAGGTGTGGGGGGACAGTGCCAGCACGGGGCAAACAGCGCACGGGGCAAACAGCACACGGGGCAAACAAACAGAGCACGGGGCAAACAGAGCACGGGGCAAACAGAGCACGGGACAAACAGAGCACGGGACAAACAGAGCACAGGACAAACAGAGCACGGGACAAACAGAGCACGGGACAAACAGAGCACGGGACAAACAGAGCATGGGACAAACAAACAAAGCACACGGGGCAAACAAAAAAAGCACGGGGCAAACAGAGCACGGGACAAACAGAGCACAGGACAAACAGAGCACGGGACAAACAAACAAAGCACACGGGGCAAACAAAAAAAGCACGGGGCAAACAGAGCACGGGACAAACAGAGCACAGGACAAACAGAGCACGGGGCAAACATACAAAGCACGGGGCAAACAAACAAAGCACGGGGCAAACAGAGCACGGGGCAAACAGAGCACGGGGCAAACAGAGCACGGGACAAACAGAGCACGGGACAAACAGAGCACGGGACAAACATACAAAGCACGGGGCAAACAAACAAAGCACGGGGCAAACAGAGCACGGGGCAAACAGAGCACGGGGCAAACAGAGCACGGGACAAACAGAGCACGGGGCAAACAGAGCACGGGACAAACAGAGCACGGGACAAAACAGAGCACGGGACAAACAGAGCACGGGACAAACAGAGCACGGGACAAACAGAGCACGGGAGAAACAGAGCACGGGACAAACAGAGCACGAGACAAACAGAGCACGGGACAAACAGAGCACGGGACAAACAGAGCACAGAACAAACAAACAAAGCACACGGGGCAAACAAACAAAGCACGGGGCAAACAGAGCACGGGAAAAACCGAGCACAGGACAAACAGAGCACGGGGCAAACAAACAAATTTTTAAGCTGTGTGCGGCTATGCCAAGGTGTGGGGGGACAGTGCCAGCACGGGGCAAACAGCGCACGGGGCAAACAGCACACGGGGCAAACAAAGAGAGCACGGGGCAAACAGAGCACGGGGCAAACAAACAGAGCACGGGGCAAACAAACAGAGCACGGGGCAAACAGAGCACGGGGCAAACAGAGCACGGGCAAACAGAGCACGGGGCAAACAAACAAAGCACGGGGCAAACAAACAGAGCACGAGGCAAACAAACAGAGCACGGGGCAAACAAACAGAGCACGAGGCAAACAAACAGAGCACGGGGAAAACAAACAGAGCACGGGGCAAACAAGCAGAGCACGGGGCAAACAAGCAGAGCACGGGGCAAACAGCACGGGGCAAACAGCATGGGGCAAACAAACAGAGCACGGGGCAAACAGAGCATGGGGCAAACAGAGCACGGGACAAACAGAGCACGGGACAACAGAGCACGGGACAAACAGAGCACGGGACAAACAGAGCACGGGACAAACAAAGCACGGGACAAACAAAGCACGGGACAAACAAAGCACGGGACAAACAGAGCACGGGACAAACAGAGCACGGGACAAACAGAGCACGGGACAAACAAACAAAGCACACGGGGCAAACAAAAAAAGCACGGGGCAAACAGAGCACGGGACAAACAGAGCACAGGACAAACAGAGCACGGGGCAAACATACAAAGCACGGGGCAAACAAACAAAGCACGGGGCAAACAGAGCACGGGGCAAACAGAGCACGGGGCAAATAGAGCATGGGGCAAACAGAGCACGGGGCAAACAGAGCACGGGGCAAACAAACAAAGCACGGGGCAAACAAACAGAGCATGGGGCAAACAGAGCACGGGGCAAACAGAGCATGGGGCAAACAGAGCATGGGGCAAACAGAGCACGGGGCAAACAGAGCACGGGGCAAACAGAGCACGGGGCAAACAAACAAAGTACGGGGCAAACAAACAGAGCACGGGGCAAACAGAGCACGGGGCAAACAAATAGAGCACTGGGCAAATAAGCAGAGCACTTGGGCAAACAAACAGAGCACGGGGCAAACAGAGCACGGGGCAAACAAACAAAGTACGGGTCAAACGGGGCAAACAGAGCACGGGGCAAACAGAGCACGGGGCAAACAAACAGAGCACGGGGCAAACAAACAGAGCACGGGGCAAACAAACAGAGCACGAGGCAAACAGAGCACGGGGCAAACAGAGCACAGGACAAACAGAGCACGGGACAAACAGAGCACGGGACAAACAGAGCACGGGGCAAACAGAGCACGGGGCAAACAGCTTGGGGCAAACAGAGCTCAGGGCAAACAGAGCTCGGGGCAAACAGAGCTCGGGGCAAACAGAGCACGGGGAAAACAAACAGAGCACGGGGCAAACAAACAGAGCACGGGGCAAACAAACAGAGCACGGGGCAAACAAACAGAGCACGGGGCAAACAAACAGAGCACGGGGCAAACAAACAGAGCACGGGGCAAACAAACAGAGCACGAGGCAAACAAACAGAGCACGAGGCAAACAAACAGAGCACGGGGCATACAAAGCACGGGGCATACAGAGCACGGGGCATACAGAGCACGGGGCATACAAACAAAGCACACAAACAGAGCACAAGGCAAATAGAGCATGGGGCAAACAGAGCACGGGGCAAACAGAGCATGGGGCAAACAGAGCACGGGGCAAACAGAGCACGGGGCAAACAGAGCACGAGGCAAACATGGCTACAAGGGTGGGGAAACGTGCAAAGATGGGGAAACGTGCAAAGAGGGAGAGAAACATTCAAAGATGGGGAAACATGGCTGCAAGGATGGGGGAAACATGCAAGGATGGGGGAAACATGGCTGCAAGGATGGGGTAAACATGACTGCAAGGATGGGGGAAACATGACTGCAAGGATGGGGGAAACATGACTGCAAGGATGGGGGAAACGTGACTGCAAGGATGGGGGGAAACATGACTGCAAGGATGGGGGGAAACATGACTGCAAGGATGGGGGAAACATGACTGCAAGGATGGGGGGAAACATGACTGCAAGGATGGGGGGAAACATGACTGCAAGGATGGGGGGAAACATGCAAGGATGGGGTACATTTAGCAGGAAGGGGAACATGCCAGGAAGGGGTACATTTACCATTATGGGTGATACATTTACCAGGATGGGGGGGGGATACATTTACCAGAATGGGGGGAAACATGAAAGGATGGGGGTACATGAACATGCCAGGATGAGGAAAAATGCCAGGACGGGGAACATTTAGCAGGAAGATGACATTTATGACTATGGGGTACATTTACCAGGAAAGGGGACATTTACCAGGATAAGGGAACATGCCTGGATGAGGTACATTTATCAGGATGGGGTCATTTAACAGCATGGGGGAACATGCCAGGATGGGATACATTTACAATGATGGGGTACATTTACCAGGATGTGGAATATGCTGGGATGGGGTGCATTTACCAGGATAGGGCCATGATGTGGACAAATATACCAGAATGTAGGAAATATATATCAGGATGGGGGACATGTTTTCCAGGAAGTGGCCCAGAAAGGGGGACAGAACTACACAATTAAAGTGGAGGGAACAACTCCTACGTCTTTATGGGATTTCAAGATGTTCAGACTTTGAAATGTAGATGTGGATTACAGGGTGAAATCTGACTGCATTCCATGCTAAAATCTCTGTCTAATGTACTGCAATTTTCTCCAGAAAGATCAATCCAACTGCTGTGTCTGGAAGGGGCAGGGGCTCAGCTTTAGTGTGTGGTGTGCATGAGCGTGATGCCCCCTGCTGAAGAGAATAGAAGACGGCAAAGGTAAGGTTAAAATCAATTATTTACATAATAAGATTGGTTGGCACTTCGGAAAAAAAATGGCTTTAGGGCTACAGTTTGGGCACTCGGCCTGTGAAAGGTTTGCCATGACTGTTCTAGGTTCTTCAAAGTAGCCATCTTTTGCTTTGATTAATGCTTTGCACACTCTTGGCATTCTCTTGATTAGCTTCAAGAGGTAGTCACCGGAAATAACCTTCCAACAGTCTTGAAGGAGTTCCCAGATATGCTTAGCACTTTTGACCCTTTTGCCTTCACTCTGCGGTCCAGCTCACCCCAAACCATCTTGATTGGGTTCAGGTCTGGTGACTGTGGAGGCCAGGTTATCTGGCGTAGCACCTAATCACTCTCCTTCTTACTCAAATAGCCCTTACTCAGCCTGGAGGTGTGTTTGGGGCCATTGTCTTGTTGAAAAATAAATGATGATCCAACTAAACGCAAACCGGATGGAATAGCATGCCGCTGCAAGATGCTGTGGTAGCCATGCTGGTTCAGTATGCCTTCAATTTTGAATAAATCCCCAACAGTATCACCAGAAAAGCACCCCCACACCATCACACCCCCTCCTCCATGCTTCACGGTGGGAACCAGGCATGTAGAGTCCATCCGTTCACCTTTTCTGCGTCGCACAAAGACACGGTGGTTGGATCCAAAGATCTCAAATTTGGACTCATCAGACCAAAGCACAGATTTCCACTGGTCTAATGTCCATTCCTTGTGTTCTTTAGCCCAAACAAGTTTCTTCTGCTTGTTGCTTGTCCTTAGCAGTGGTTTCCTAGCAGCTATTTTACCATGAAGGCCTGCTGCACAAAGTCTCCTCTTAACAGTTGTTCTAGAGATGTGTCTGCTGCTAGAACTCTATGTGGCATTGACCTGGTCTCTAATCTGAGCTGCTGTTAACCTGTGATTTCTGAGGCTGTTGACTCGGATAAACTTATCCTCTGCAGCAGAAGTGACTCTTGGTCTTCCTTTCCTGGGGCGGTCCTCATGTGAGCCAGTTTCTTTGTAGCGTTTGATGGTTTTTGCCACTGCACTTGGGGACACTTTCAAAGTTTTCCCAATTTTTCGGACTGACTGACCTTCATTTGTTAAAGTAATGATGGCCACTCATTTATCTTTACTTAGTTGCTTTTTTCTTGCCACAATACAAATTTTAACAGTCTATTCAGTAGGAATATCAGCTGTGTATCCATCAGACGTCTGCACAACACAACTGATTTTCCCAACCCCATTTTATAAGGCAAGAAATCCCACTTATTAAACCTGACAGGGCACACCTGTGAAGTGAAAACCATTTCCGGTGACTACCTCTTGAAGCTAATCTAGAGAATGCCAAGAGTGTGCAAAGCAGTAATCAAAGCAAAAGGTTGCTACTTTGAAGAACCCAGAATATAAGACATATTTTCAGTTGTTTCACACTTTTTTGTTAAGTATTTCATTCCACATGTGTTAATTCATAGTTTTGATGTCTTCAATGTGAATCTACAATTTTCAGAGTCATGAAAATAAAGAAAACTCTTTGAATGAGAAGGTGTGTCCAAACTTTTGGTCTGTACTTTATGTCCAGACCCGTTTCGAGTTTGTAAATGACCTTCTTGATGATCCAAAGGAGGCATAGGAGAAGGTCATGTGGTCAGATGAGACCAAAATAGAACCTTTTGATATCAACTTCACTCGCCGTATTTGGAGGAAGAAGAAGGATGAGTATAACCCCAAGAACACCGTCCCAACCATGAAGCATGGAGTTGGAAACATCATACTTTGGGGGTGCTGTTCTGCAAAGGGGACAGGACGAAAGCACCGTATTGAAGGGAGGATGGATGGGTCATGTATCACAGGATTTTGGCCAACAACCTCCCTCTATCAGTAAGAGCATTGAAGATGGGTCATGGCTGGGTCTTCCAGCATTACAATGACCCTAAAAACACAGCCATGGCAACTAAGCAAAGGCACTGTAAGAAGCATTTTAAGGTCCTGGAGTGGCCTAGCCAGTCTCCAGACCTGAACTCAATAGAAAATCTTTGGAGTGAGCTAAAACTCAATGTTGTCCAGCGACCGCACCGAGACATAAAAGATCGGGAGAAGATCTGTATGGAGAAGTGGGACAAAATCCCTGTTGCAGTGTGTGTGCAAACTTGGTCAAGAGCTAAAGGAGATTTCTAACCTCTGTAATTGCAAATAAATACCGTATTAAGTAAATAAATAAAACACCGGCGTTACTGCAGTGGTGGAGCTGCAAATGATCAGGGGGCCCTGTGCGAAAACCTCCCAGGAAAAACCTTGTTTGGTACCTAATTACCTTTGTGCATACCGTGGCTTACTCACTCAGTTTTATTATGTCTGTCATTTGTTTACTTACGTCTGATCATCATTGATCTTAATGCTGTTATATTTTGACAAGTATTACCGTATATGCTACCTATTTGATACATAGTGTTTTTTTCCGACTATTGTTTGCCTAGGATTTTAATATTTAGATCCCTACTGGATGCGCGATGCTCAAACATTATTTACAAATACCGTATTAAGTTCTGTTTTTCTATTGTATCACATACTTATTTCATGCAATAATATGCAAATTATTTATTTAATAATCATACAATCTGATATTCTGAATTTTTTTGGTGGGGGGGATTCTGTCTGTCACAGTTGAAGTGTACCAACAATAAAAATTACAGACCACTCCATTCTTTGTAGGTGGGTAAACTTGCAAATTCGGCAGTGTACCATACTTATTTTCCCCACTCTACCTATCGATCTACCTACATATCTGTCTGTTATTATTCTAGCTTTGCAAAACATTTACGCATAAAAAATCATTAATTTTAGTACCATGCGTTTTTTTTCCAATACCGGTTACACGGATATCACACGGATGCCACATGGACAGCACACGGATGTTACACACGTGGACAACACATGGATAGGACACGTATGACACACAGGACAGTACAACACGTGTTTTTTTAAACGGACATGTGAAAGGGGTCTAACACAGTCTTAGTATGTCCATTCGTGAAACCTAAATGTTGTGATACCCTATAGAGAGATAATAATAAATCAGTGCCAGGGATACACAGACTAAAAGAGCACCAGGAAAAATTTGATATCAAATACAAAATACACTTTATTGGTACAAAAGAACAAATAATTGCACAGTGGTAGCAAGGAAAAAATGGAACACACTTTGCCCAGAAAAACACAGAAGAAGCCTAGAACAGCCTCAAGATGGCAGTATAACCTGCCATAAAGGTATATGTATATATACAACGGACAATAGCCGCAGGAGAGAGGGTGTTTATGACAATCAGTGACATGTCTAAATCACCCTAAAGTGCTTTCTCCATAGGCAGCTAAAATGAAAAAAGTAACACAATACATTGGGTCATAGTGAGGACTGCAGGGAAGAGATGAGGCAGACCAGGCGTGGGGCGGCGCCTTGACGTGTGTTTCACCGAAGAGCTTCGTCAGGAGTTGTCACGGATAATACACAGATGTCACACAGACATCACACGGATATCACACACGTGGACGGCACATGGATAGGACACGTATGACACACAGAACAGTACAACACGAGGTTTTTTTACACGGACGTGTGAAGGTGGCCTAACACAGCCTTAGGGGTACTTTGCACACTACGACATCGCAGCTGCGATGTTGGTGGGATCAAATTGAAAGTGACGCACATCCGGCGTCGCTGTCGATATCTTAGTGTGTAAATCCTTTTTGATACGATTAACGAGCGCAAATGCGTCGTAATCGTATCATGAGTGTAGTGTCCGACTTTTTCATAATGTCCCTGCAGCGACGGTACGATTTTGTTCCTCGTTCCCCTGTGGCAGCACACATCGCTGTGTGAGAAGCCGCAGGAGCGAGGAACATCAGCTTACCTGCGTCACCGCGGCTCACACCGGCTATGCGGAAGGACGGAGGTGGGCAGGATGTTTACATCCCGTTCATCTCCGCCCCTCCGCTTCTATTGGCTGCCTGCCGTGTGATGTCGCTGTAACGCCGCACGACCCGCCCCCTTAGGAAGGAGACGGGTCACCGGCCAGAGCGACGTCGCAGGGCAGGTGAGTGCGTGTGACGCTGCCGTAGCGATAATGTTCGCTACGGCAGCTATCACAAGATATAGCTGCTGCGACGGGGTGGGGACTATCGCACTCAGCATCGCAAGCATCGACTTGCAATGTCGTAGTTTGCAAAGTACCCCTTAGTATGTCCATTCATTTAAAGAATTTAAGTTAGAAAAATGTGATCATAGTAGTTATATACAGGCTTTTGTTCCACGTATTTCCCCCAATATAATCTGTATGAAAAAAACCCACATGTATTATGTATATGTGACGCACTGGCAAAACCAGGTAGTCACGGATGTGTACATTCTCCTTGTTACCATCAGAAACCCGCACTTAGGTATAACACACAGCCATTAAACCCTAGCCATCCTCTCATGATAATAGGGATACACCAATGGGTGGGATCAGGTGGATGAGAACGCCCACCTAGGGGTCCTGAGGTGTCAGAGGCAGGAACACGTCAGTTGAAGTTGGAGTTGAAGTTGAAGGGCAGTGGTAGTCAGGGGTAGTGGCCCTTGGACTACTTGGCTAGGTGGCAGATGGTGAGCAGAGCCACAGGCGACGGAGATCCTGTCGCGGGAGACCTAAAGTGGACTGGGGCAGGGTTGTAGCCCGCTGGTACCGACAGCAGGAATCCGGTCCGGAGGCTGTGCACAGTCGGGGTGCCTGGACCCTAGGCGAGGAAGGTTGCAAGCCCCTCTCCAATTAACCAGCCGGGGACAAGGTTCCAGACATTGTCCCAATTTACTGCCCAGATAGAGCGAAACGGAAGCCCAACGCGGGGGGATAGGATGTCCGCCAAGAACCCACTGAAATTCCAAGGGTCAGCTTTCACGGGCCACAGGTTCCAACACAAATAGAACCGGGAGTGGACTTCTCCGTTCCATGCGAAGTCGTCCTAAAGAGAAGGAAACACAAAGTGCAGGAGGAAGGGATTTCTGTTCATCAATCTGGGTAAGGGACCCGAATGCACCCTCCAAGGGCAGCCGGCCACTGCAACTTGGTTTACTACTGGACTTGTGTGAAATTTTTAAACTGTGAGTACACCACTGTCCCCCGGTCCGGTCCGGCGCGCCACCTCCAGCAGCCATCACTTCCGTGTTCGACGCGCAGGCCCCGGGATCTCCCTTACCCGTGGAGGGGATCCCATCTTGCTGCCCCCTGCTCCATCAGCCCCGGGCGACCCATCAACAGGCAGCGGCGGTGCCAACATCCTTCACTGCAACCCACGGGTGGCGTCACAGACAACCTCCCTTGTAAATATCCCCTTTCCGACGGTTGTGAGGACGGGCGGCCGTGGGAGCTCAGGTCCGGTCACCACTTGAGCCGTAGCAGTAACCTGGATCCGAGCAGGCTCCCCGAGAGAGAAGCGGCGGCGGTGGCCCCCGCCTGTAACATATACAAAATTGCTACAATTTAAAAAGCAGCCAAAGAATATTATAATCAGTGAATGTGGGAGTGTTCCACCAGAATATGAGATGGCATGCCTTGACTCCTGCTCAGTGTAAACAGGATTCTAGGATGTGCCTAGGTACCGTAAACAACAAGTATTTATTTTACACAAATAGAGAGATAGTAACTTGAGTCTGCAATGGGTAATGGTACTGGAGATGATAATTAGAAGACAATGTATTACACAATATTTAGCAATGCAGATATACCAGATACAGTCATATGAAAAGGTTTGGGCACCCCTATTAATGTTAAACTTTTTTCTTTATAACAATTTGGGTTTTTGCAACAGCTATTTCAGTTTTATATATCTAATAACTGATGGACTGAGTAATATTTCTGGATTGAAATGAGGTTTATTGTACTAACAGAAAATGTGCAATCCGCATTTAAACAAAATTTGACCGGTGCAAAAGTATGGGCATCTCAACATAAAAGGGACATTAATATTTTGTAGATCCTCCTTTTGCAAAAATAACATCCTCTAGTCGCTTCCTGTAGCTTTTAATGAGTTCCTGGATCCTGGATGAAGGTATATTTGACCATTCCTGTTTACAAAACAATTCCAGTTCAGTTAAGTTTGATGGTCGCCGAGCATGGACAGCCCGCTTCAAATCATCCCACCGATTTTCAATGATATTCAGGTCTGGGGACTGGGATGGCCATTCCAGAACATTGTAATTGTTCTTCTGCATGAATGCCTGAGTAGATTTGGATGAAGCTGCAGGTCTTTGGAGGTGGTCTGCGGATTGTCCTTGACTGTTCTCACCATTCTTCTTCTCTGCCTTTCTGATATTTTTCTTGGCCTGCCAATTCTGGGCTTAACAAGAACTGTACCTGTGTTCTTCCATTTACTTACTATGTTCCTCACAGTGGAAACTGACAGTTTAAATCTCTAAGACAACTTTTTGTATCCTTCCCCTGAACAACTATGTTGAATAATCTTTGTTTTCAGATTATTTGAGAGTTGTTTTGAGGAGCCCATGATGCCACTCTTCATAGGAGATTCAAATAGGAGAACAACTTGCAAGTGGCCACCTTAAATACCTTTTCTCATGATTGGATACACCTGCCTATGAAGTTCAAAGCTCAATGAGGTTACAAAACAAATTTAGTGCTTTAGTAAGTCAGTAAAAAGTAGTTAGGAGTGTTCAAATCAAGAAATTGATAAGGGTGCCCATATTACTCAGTCCATCAGTTATTAGATATATGAAACTGAAATAGCTGTTGCAAAAACCCAAATTGTTATAAAGAAAAAAGGTTAACATTAATAGGGGTGCCCAAACTTTTTCATATGACTGTATAATCACAATATTATACCCGTTATCCCTTCTATCATTAAATAACAAGTATGGTCAATGTCCTCATTTCTGTGAGGGAAGTATCACTATTACCCCTCTTTTCATCATTGTCCCTAACAAGCTAAGCAATGTATAAAACAGCACACAGCCAACAATGGGAGTTACAAGTCTACTCGCTAGGCCACAAATCCAATTTAGTGGGTAAGTTATCTAAGTTAGCATGCTGGCCGCCTCTGTTTACTGAAGCGCGGCTCAGTCCCCACCGTATGTCTGGACAGGAAGCAATGGCCTGGCTCACTGGCGACTTCTGAATAGAGTATCATGGAGGTCTTCTGCAGGAATCAGTATTTGGTATTCTTCAGCATTCAGTATTCGGTTTTCTTCTGGAATTGGTATCCGGTCTTCTTCAGGACTCCAGGAATCGTTATTCAGTCATCTTCTGGAATTGGTATTCGGTCTTCTTCTTGAATTGGTATTCAACCTTCTTTTGGAATCTGAATTTGAGCTTCTTTTGGAAATAGTAGTTGATCGTCTTCTGTAATCGGTATTCAATCTTCCTCTGGAATTGGTATTTGATCTTTTTCTGGAATTGGTATTCGGTCTTTTTCTGGCTTTAAGCCCGTTCTGCTACTCACATGTCTGTCCTGGTACAGGTTCAGGCACCAACGTTGCCCCTTCTCTGTCATCCCTGACTTTAATATTTGGTATCTGTACCACAACTGTTACCTGACCTGATGTCTCCTATTATCTGCGCCCTAGGGGATGTTTACTTCACTCTTCAGTTCCTATTGTTATTCTTTCCGGGCTCTACTGACTTTGGTCAGCAGATGGTGGCTGTTACTTGCAGACACTCTGTTTAAGCACTGCTGAGTTTGTCTCTTCACTCCTCCATCCCATTACATGCGAACAGTGGTAATTTTATTCAACATAGACTAGTATATATATATATATATATATATATATATATGCACTGCCTAGCTGCTACTGTAGCGCCCCTGAAGCCATCAGGGAGCTACAAGGTACTGCGTCCCCACCAGGATGCAGGGCCTCCCCCTAGGAACCCAGAAGACCAGTGCCAGTAACAACCAAACACTCCAGATAATCCCTGTTTTCCCCCAATTCCCCCATAGAATTGTACCAGGCTAGGGTTGGATCAATGGATGGCCACCTAGAGGTGGAGCCACTCCAGTCCACTAGATGTCCAGGTGGGAGGGGCAGACAGTGGACAGTCAGTGAGAGAGACAGTAGTGTGTCTGTGACAGTGAAAGAGAAAGGAAGGACTGTCAGGAGTGTAACAGTGACCTGAGGGCCCAGGCGGTTAGTTACCGGTGGAGTACGGTGGAGTGCTCCCGGAACTACGCACCAACGGGGTACAGATTACTAGGTCAGGCAAATGCTCCAGGCAGACCTGATAAAATCTGCACAATGAGGGGACCATCAAGGACCTCACTGACCTTAATGTTCGGGACACAGTAAAAAAGCAGTTATTGGACAATATAATTCACGTATGAAAACCAGATATAGCAAAGTGAATTGAAAATTAATAACATCTAAAAATTACCTTTTAATATTTCAATAACGACTTGTGACCATTTTATTATTGAAATATTAAAAGGTAATTTTTAGGCGTTATTAATTTTCAATTCACTTTGCTATATTTGGAACACAGTAGCAACGGGAGAACCGGGGACAGGACCAGAGACTCCAACCCCACAGGGTTCACGCTACCGTCATACGGACTGCTGTAGAAGACAACCAGGAGGGGACCCCCAGCCGCTCCAAGCCACAGGGACCCACCAACCAAAGACAGGTGCAGGGGAAAGAAGCCACCAGGTCACTAAACCGGCACTGGAACTAAGGGGACCTGCGGTTGAGACCAGCCGGCCTCAGGTGACCAGTTTCCAGATTACTGTGAGTAAAGGAACCAGTTACACTGTAACCCCTTGTGCGGTTGAGACCAGCCGGCCTCAGGTGACCAGTTTCCAGATTACTGTGAGTAAAGGAACCATTTACACTGCAAGTCCTTGTGTGGCCTACCTTCTTTCAACACCCATCTACAACACCTATCCTCTGGGGCCTGGCCCTGCTTGCGGAGGGCCTAACATCCAGGCTACCACTAACACCAGCCCCAGTAGTGAAAACTGTGCAGCGGCGGCTCCATCCATATAGCCGCAAACTGCAAGTTGAACTTTGTTCAACAATCCTCTGTAAATATTCCCTTTTTCAGAAAGCATCCAGGACACGGGACAGGGCAACGACCACCAAAGTGACATTCCCCAGTTATACACTGCCCGGGACCGAGTACCCCATAACCCTGGGCAACACTGCATTTTTAGGCAACTTGTCCATAGTAACTAGTCTGTCATAGAAGAGTTTAAAAATATTATGGCATTGCTAACGCCTTCCAAAATCTTTGAGAAAACAGATTCAGCAGAGCCCAAATGGACAATCATGAAATATTGAAGGGGCCATGGTTGTAAAGAAATAAACTATAACTTTGGCAAGTATGTCTCAGGATGCCTGGCAGCAGAGCTCTGATTGCAAAATTTGTAACACACCACTTAGAGACGTTAGGGTGCCGTGTGTGACCACGCTCTTCAGTATAGATATAGGACATCTTACCTACTTCAGACTTCCATGTTCTATTCTTCAGTAGTATGGTACACTTGGAGTTATTGGAAAACATTATTTTTTTTACTCCCTCCAGAGATAAAGATTTGTTTAGTAAAAGGAGTTATATGTGGGTATTCACACAAAGGTGCATACAAATGACAATTTAGCTGGAAGCAAGCGCTATACATCCTGTTTTGTAATGTTTCCTTTTCATTCCTGGAATTCTTGGCTGGGAAGCTCTATCTCCGCTTTATTTCTCTTCTGTATGATTATTGTTGGCTTGTTGATTTAACCCTGCAACATCCTCTGAAACATTTTCCCATAAATCAGCTTATGCTAGTTCTGGTAATGGCCAGTGCTCGGCCGCCAGAGGGATTGTGTTATAAACGTGGCACTATTTGAGATACATCCATACTAAATTAGTGACAGCTCCAAATTCAGTTTAAGGAAGGGAACGACTCATTGTCTCTGACCTTGGTTAAGAAATATTGCTATTTTATTTAGTAAAAATCCTTAAAGGGGCAAATACAGTTCAGTACAAAGCAATCATACTAATATGAGTCTATTTGCCTGATGTTGAAAATCTGTCCTGTTATTTTACTCAAAGGTTTATACAGGAGAGGTGGCTTACCTATAGATTTCAGAATCCTGTAGGTTTTATTCATGCCACTGCTGCTATGGAGGCCAAAGTGTCAGTCACCAAAGTACACAAATAAAAAAGGACAATATAGCAGTGTCAAGGTAGTGCCATATGTTACGAGATAATAACCCCATAGAGTGCAGCTATATACCATGGCATACAAGTGGCTCTCCAGCTGTACCCATGGTTCTTTTTATTGAGAGCACTTCACGCGAGGTAAGATGTGGGTAGTCTTAGTGCTTGTTCACACTTTGTGGATTTGCTGTGGATTTTTTGTATGAATTTGGAAATAGAAACTGCATTTTTGCTGCGTCTTTTTGCTGCTATTTTCGGGTGTCATTTGTCTACAGTACATGTTTAAAGGGAAACTGTCACCTAGAATATGCGTTCTGACCTATCAGCAAACGCAAGTGTGTCCTAATTACACCTCCCTACCCATCCCTGTGTTATAAAATTGTATAATATGAAAGTAATAAAAAACGTTTTATTACCTTCATATTTCGTATTTAAATAGCAGGGAATATGGTCACAGGGACGTGATACCACGGAAAGTATGCAGGGCAAGGCGCCGCCCCTGTGACCATATTCCCTGCTATTTACATACGAAATATGAATGTAATAAAACATTTTTTATTACTTTCATATTATACAATTTTATAACACAAGGATGGGTAGGGAGGTGTAAATAGGGCACACATGCGTCTGCTGATAGCTTAGAACGCATATTTTAGGTGACAGGTTCCCTTTAAATAAAGTTAGTTTCATTCACTGCAAAAGCAGCAAAAAACGTAGCAGTGTTTTTGCACTCTCATTGCATCCAATGGGGAAAAGCAGCTGAAAGAATTGACATTCTGCTTTTTTTTAAAAAAATGCAGCAATTTTCCATTTCAGTTAGGAAAAAAAGGCAAGTGTGTGTGTGCATGAGATTTCTGGAATCTCATAGCTTTTACTGGTACTATAAAAAGCTTTTTATTTGCATTTATTTGCATAAACCAATGGGAAAAAGCCCCCCCCCCAAATAAATGCAGCAAAAATGCAACGTGTGAATATAGGCTAGTGGCAAAATGAATGTGATTTCATAAATGTTATCTATACATGGTACATAATCTCCATGCAGAAATTGTCTTGTGCGGCAGATTTTGAATCTCACTGTGGATTTCACAATGCATAGTGTGAACAGACCCTTACCTCTATGACTACTCCATTACAGACCTGAATGAAAGCAATGAACACACATAGCACCTGCCCTGAACTGCTGCTGCCCCCCCTCGGCTGCCTTTATTAACCTAATGCTGCAAGAATTTGGCTTCAATTTTCATTTTTCAACAAAGACTCATGTAGCCATGACTAAGAAGATAACTGAGCACTGAATTCAAAGATTTACTTATGTTTATAGTATACTTTGCTTATAGCAGGTATGAAAAAAACCCTGGAAATTGTAAGTAGACTGCTTGAAATTGCAGCTTGCTCCCTTGTCGATATGCATGGAAGCTGACGTAAAACATCATGTTGCCTGGCTGTGCACGACATTCTGAGGTTTACAAAGTATGCAGCAAAGGACGCGACAGTATAAAAACCATTCACTGTTTATACTGAGCCTACTCCTACAGTCCAGTAAATGGCAAGCTATAGTGACGGCTCATGTCTGCTACAAGTAGAATATTTCAGAAGCCACTGACATGCTGTGGGAATGACAGCCATGCCACTCTATAATAATTACCTGAATAGGCCAAATCTGCGATACCAGGTGCAGCCACGCTGAAAAACTGTGCAACTCGTGCAACATGCACTGGTTTCAACAATGAAAAAGTTTCAGGCACCCAAGCGACACTGCCCCTTAATTCAGCAGATATGCCAACAATATGACAGAATTTTGATGACCTATCCTAAAGAAATACTAAAGACCCCATTTAGCCTAACAGTAACATTGTTAAATGAGCAAAGAATTGTAGAAAAAACTTTAGTAAAATTCTATTTGAGCAGCACAATAACATACTAGAAAAGAGTAATGTAATACGGTACTGCTATGTTGTTCCAGATGCAGCATCTTGTCACAGACATTTAGGTCATATGCACAGATGTCATATAGGTGCTTGTCCTTGACTTAGGCGGGCTTTGCACACTACGACATCGCTGGTGCGATGTCGGTGGGGTTAAATTGAAAATGACGTACTTCCAGCATCGCATGCAACATCGTAGTGTGTAAAGGCTCGATGATACGATTAACGAGCGCAAAATAATGCGTAATCGTATCATCGGTGCAGCGTCGGCGTAATCCATGATTACGCTGACGCGACGGTCCGATGTTGTTCCTCGCTCCTGCGGCAGCACACATCGCTGTGTATGAAGCCGCAGGAGCGAGGAACATCTCCTACCGGCGTCACTGTGGCTTCCGTAGGATATGCGGAAGGAAGGAGGTGGGCGGGATGTTTACATCCCGCTTATCTCCGCCCCTCCGCTCCTATTGGCCGCCTGCCGTGTGACGTCGCAGTGACGCCATACGACCCGCCCCCTTAATAAGGAGGCGGGTCACCGGCCAGAGCGACGGTCGCAGGACAGGTGAGTCCATGTGAAGCTGCCGTAGCGATAATGTTCGCTACGGCAGTTATCACAAGGATATCGCAGCTGCGACCGGGGCGGGGACTATCGCACTCAGCATCGCTATCATCGGCTAGCGATGTCGCAGCGTGCAAAGTACCCCTTAGTGTATGTCTGCATCATCCAGTGGGGAAATGGACCTGCTATTTTTTCAGGTTAAAAGCTATAGAAAACTGAATAGAATGTGTACACTTCATTTTTAAATGAATGGTGACTATGAATGGTGACTATTATGGGGTGTGATTCTTCTAGTGTTAGCTAGTCATGCTAGTCACCTTTATTTTTTTTGTGGAGCTGGAAATAGGAAGAAGCCAGGTTAGGAGGGTATGAGAAAGCCATGGAACCCATAGGGTGTAGGGGCGACATGACAGCCCGGAGGGTAGGGAGTTGATGGGGTTAAACAGTGTTGGTTCGTTTAACAATGAGGAAAAGAAGGTGATTGGTTAGGGGGTGGAGTGTGGTGGAAGGAAAGGAGGGAGCTTTATGGTGTATATAATAGGAGGTGGGAGTCCATTACCTCCTCTTGCATTTCCTGGATGACAGCTTGGACGGGCTGGGGAACCTCCATCATGACATTCAGCATGATGGATCCGGACATCGCAGATCTGCAGCTTGGACGGGCTGGGGAACCTCCATCATGATGTCCTGAGGAATCCTCGGATCTGGTTAGCATGGCGGTGCAGGGCGCCCAGGTAGTGCAGTCCTACACCCAGGCTGCCTGGGTGTCTCCTCGGCACCTTCCCCTCCCCCCCCCCCTTTGCTGTAGTGCTGGCAGTTTCAGGACTCGCCGGGGTCTTTTGGGGAAGGTGGGGGTGAGGAGGACAACGTGAGAGCCCCCACTCCCGTGGGGACCCTCCGCAGCTGGGTGGGCAGCGGTAGCTTGCAGCGCCCGCTCTGGCTGTCGGGAGGAATCTCCTGCAGGGCCGCGACGGCCGAAAAGGGGGCGTGTCCAGCCCGGGGGCCTACTTCCGGTGTGAGGCCTCAGGCTGGATTTTTTGAGCGATGCGGCCGCTCCCGGCAGGGAGCGCGCCCAGCGGCGGTGGATGGACAACACCCCCCTCCCTCCGCGGGGGGGCGGAGGACGGCTGCCTACAGGGTCACTCACCTGTGTGGCTTGGATTATTGGGACCGGAGGACTGGGCGCAGAAGGCGGCGGCGAGGAGGAGACAGGAGGCGCCTGCAGGGTCACCTCACCTGTGTGGCTGGATTATCGGGACCGGAGGACTGGGCGCAGTAGGCGGCGGCGAGGAGGAGACAGGAGGCGCCTGCAGGGTCACCTCACCTGTGTGTCTGGATCATCGGGACCGGAGGACTGGGCGCAGCAGGTGGCGACGAGGAGGAGACAGGAGGCCTGCTGTCTATCCTGGAGCAGGCATTGGGACAAGGGTGCAGCTCTCATCAGTAGCGGCTTCCCCCAGGAGGGGAGCGCCCAGCATTGTAGAGGCGACAATCGGCCCAAACAGGGCATGTGGACACGGTGCTCCTGGCGTCAGGGGGCGAACCCGGCGGGCATTCGGTGCCTGCAGCTTGAGGGACTGTCCCGGGATCAGCGACGGACGACTGGCGAAAAGGACGGTGACGGCTGATCTGAGGGCGTCCTCTGGAGGCAGCCTGGCGCGGTAATCAATTTAAGTTTCAGCCTTTTTGTAGTGGTGGGGGGACAGTCGCTGTAGCGGAGTAGTGTCTGGAGATATGGGTAGCAGCTGGGGGGGTTTGGAGCATGTGGTTAGTTCATAGGTCGGTTGGTTGTTCTGGAGGCCAGGGGCAGAGTTACGGATGGGGTGGTCTCATGGCAGCGGGGCCGTGAGGGTGCAGGTGGCGTCAGGTCCGGTGGTTACAGTTGCAGGTTGGGGATGGCGAGGTTCGGCGTTTACCGCAGTTTAGGTCTTGTGAGACTTGGTTAAGGGGGCTGATGATTGCGGCACATGTGAGCGGGTGAGACGGCGCAGTTATTGAAGGTTTGCTGGGGTGTTTTATTATTAATCTTCTGATGCATGGTGGTTCTTATTGGATGAATTATGGTGGGTAAGGTAAAGGGGCGAGGGGTCCCGCGGTACGGTGTGTTCGAGGAGTTTTCAGGGTTTTTTTGTGAGTGATGTGTAGGTGCGGGGCCCCGGTATGGCGCGAGGGTTGCTGTGGATAATAAAGGAGAGCGGAAATGTAGGAGAAGGTGAAGTGTTGGTTGCTGTAATGGGTTTGTAGGTTTGCAACCGCATCAATGGTAACATGGGGTTAATTTGTGGCTAGTCAGCATGTTATCCCATTGTGGAGGTTGGTGCTGGGAGGAATGTTGAGTCCAGCGTGACTGAATTGGTGTCAATGTAGGTGCTGGGCAGCTTTGAGCTGCTGTGGGTGAACTCGGTTAATCAGCAATGGTGGGCTGCGGACGGAATAATGGAGTTCTTCGGACAGCCGTGATTACGGGTGGGGACTATGCGAGTTATGGTTTGGACTAGAGGATTGGGTACTTGTGGTGCATAGAGTGTAAGTCGGATAGCTTAGGGCCATCTGGTATTATTGGGTGTTTTGCATGGGGGGACTCCTGGCATCTGTGGGCTGGTGGAGTCTATTTAATATTCATATACAATTTAAAAAAAAAAAAAAAAAAAGGAATGCTTGGCCCGGTGGTAGGTATGGGCATCTGGGTAGGGTTTGCTTAGGGAGTCGTGGTGCTCCGGTCTCACGGCACGAAGGTATTTGGTTTGAAGGTGCAGTTGTGCGTTACGGGAAAATGGTGGTACGCCCCACAGTGGTCGGCTTTGAGCGGATACTATGGTGTGGCCAAGGTTTTAATTTATCTTGGGGTGTAATATGAGAGCTCAAAGGGGGTTGCGTGTCACAAGGTTTTCCTTGAGATCGAAAGGCCCGGACATGGTGTTTGGTAAAGTTGTGTCTCCTGATGCCCATAGTTGCATATGGAGTCAATCGGGCCAGTGGTGTGGTTGCAATTTTCCGGTGGGCATTGTAGTACAGGGAGCTTGTCGTGGTCCAGTTTGAAGAGGCAAGCGGACTATGCATTATGGTTGGAGGTGTTGTTGGGGACCTTGGGATCGAAGGTAATGCTTCAATATCTTCGACTCAGTAAGGGGTACAGGGCGATGGTGACAGACCAGTAGTGATATTTGGCTCTGGGGAAGCTGCAAGGTCAGCTGTAGGGGAAATTTCAAGGCTATGGATTGCAGTCGTTTTACAGCGGGGTTTCACTTTAGCGGTTTCCTGGGAGAACTAGGTTTGGGGTGCGAAGTGACCCAGTAGCATAAGCAGTGTGAGTGTCATCCTGTTGTTGTATCTCAACCCCAGTGGTGGTTTAATTCAGCTGGAGACAGGAGGAGGACTGACTGTACAGGGTGACTGTACAGTGGTTCTTTGGTCGGTACTGGGGAGGACGATGGTACAGTCGGTACTGCATTTAATTGGTTATAATAAGGCCAGCGGGGCATGGTGTGGATTCCGGTATAGTTTGGGAGCTTGTGGCATGGTGGGCCTGAGTGGCCGTCAGAGGGACCCGGTGGCTCCTGCCACCAAGGATCAGGGGAGTGCGGTGCAGTAAGGTGGACTGGGTACGCTGGATGGTGCATATATGGGATGCTCAGAGTTTAAGTGATAGATGGAAAGGTTTTAATGGTTGGTTTGGCTTGCAAGTTGGGGGAGCAAGCGTTGGGTGTGTGGGGGTCCAGGCCACGCAAGGTGTCACGTGGCCTGTTCTGTGGCGGGGGTAGGTCTGGTCCAGAGGCGGTTTAACGGATAATGTTATTTGATTGGAGAGTCACTTGTAGGATATAGTGGCTCCGGTTACAAGGATCTTGCAGGCATGGGTCCTGCAAGGTGGGGGGTATTGATCCGTAGGTGATTCATACCTCATCTCCGGCCCGGTGTGTGTTGCGGCCAGGGATCATGTTTTGGTGGTGGAAGGTGGTTTCTGGACCGGGCCTACCCAGGGTTACGTATTGTATTACGTACTGTATTATTGTTATTATGGTATTACCTATTGTTAAATGTTGGGGACGCCCGTTGGACGGCGCCCCCTTGTGTTAGTGTGTAAACAATAGGCAATAAAGGGCTGCTGTGGCCATTTTTTACCAAGTCGCAAGCAGTGTCCGTGTATTATTGATACCGGGTAAGGGTAATTGGGAATAATATAGGAATCAACGACCGGAAAATCCCTCCTGGAAATGTCATGCACATGCTGAGTTTTTGCTGCAGTAATATTCTGCACCTTGTGGCAGAAAAATGCACCACAACGCGTGTACCTCTTCCACAACTACTCTAGGGCGGTGCAGAATCAGTGGCAGATGTCACATGATAGAGAATTAAGACAGGCAGACAATGAGATAGCATTGTATAGGGGTAGCAAGGACAGTTCTGGCAGCAGCAGTGCAGCCTGGCTTGAGGGACAGGCCGCCAGGAGATGTCTGGTTGTCGTGGCTGTGCAGGGAGAGTGGCAGCCCCAGAATCTGTATGGTACAGAGTTAGGGCATGTGCCCACAGAAGCTTGTTTCTGCGGATTTTGCCGCGGAAAACCTGCGGACTTTTCTGGATTTTCCAGATAAATCCACAGGTTTTAGCATGTACAGACACTCCCCATGTTATCCTATGGGACATGGGGAGTGTCTGTGTCCACGCTGCAGAAAGTGCGACTGTGGAATATCCTGCGGATGTCCCGCAGCCGCACGTAACTGCATGTCAATTATTCATGCGGAATTACCTGCGGAAATCCCGGCCCTCCGCTATGGAGATAGAGGCCGTAATTCGCATGAAAGTCCGCAGGTTTACCACAGCTATATCGCTGGAATCCCGCAGCTAAAAATAGCTGCGGATGCCGGCAAGCTGCTGTCGGTAAACCTGCGGCCGTACCTGCGGATACATCCGCAGTTACGTTCTCCCGTGGGCACATAGCCTTAGGCTGGTTTCAGACGTCCGTGTTTAATCAGGTACCAGTCACACGCATGGTTATGGTCATACGTGTGACATACGTGTTTGCATACTTGTGACACGTACCGGGTAAAACACGTGGCTCTGTAATGAAAAGATGTTCTATATTTACCTGTATCCAGCGATACTGTCTCCGGCTCTGCTGCGTCCCGCTCCTGATGAGTGGGGGCTCATTATTTTCATTGATTATTCACTGCCTGAGGATCTGGAAGCCGGAGCATCGCGGGGACAAGCTGGGTACAGCACAGCCGAGGACAGCACCGCCGGGGACATCACCGGGGACATCGCCGGTGACAGGTGAGTATACAGCAGTTTGTGTAGTGACATCCAGAGACTCATCAGGGTTCCCAATGAACTCTCATGAACCCCTGTAAGTCACCATCGTGACAATCGCTGTAACGCAGTTGTCGCAGGGGTGTCATCAGGAGGTCATCAGAGTTCATTGGGAAATCCGATGACCTCCTGGACGTCCCTGCACACACACTGCTGGCAGGATACTCACCTGTCATTAACGATGTCCCCAGCAATGCTGTCCTCAGCAATGCTGACCTCGGCAGTGCTGTCTTCTGCGCTGTCCCCGCGATGCCCCTGCTCCCAGCTGCTCACTGCACTGAATAGTCAAGGAAAATAATGAGCGGGGGTCAGGGGCGGGAGGCAGCAGAGCCGAAACAGCATCGCTGGGGAGAGGTAAATATAGAACATCTTTTTATTTAAAAACCCGTGTTTTCTCCGGTACGTGTCACAGTGATGTCACACGGATTACATCAGTGTGCGGTCCGTGTGACACCCGTGCTGCTGGAGAAAAAACGGGCACATCTCCTGGTGAAATAGCAGAGCCACACGGTCCGTTTGAAAACACAGCCGTGTGAGAGTACACTTAAAGCCTCCGTCACACATCCGTGCCTCTGGTACGTGTTTGCGATTTTTTGCATGTACCGGAGACACGTGCTCACGTGAAATCATTGTTTTTCCTGTTAAAAACCACACGTCAGTATTTTTGCACGGAGCGTGTGTCCGTTCCGTACATACGTGTGTCCGTGTAGAAAATACGCTGACATGTCCGTGTTGCTCCGGGATCACGTAGTCACGGACCCATTATATCCTATGGGTCCATGTTGACACGTACGTGATACGGATGATGTCCGTGTGCTATCCGTGCGGTCCGTGTCCGTGTGTCTCAAATCAGATTTGTCATTGTCTTCTTGGCATATTATATTCTAGCATGTGCCGTCTAACACCAAAACAACGAGACAATATCCAACATAACAATACTAAGGCCTCCATGGATAATGGCATGGTTGAAAATATCCTAACACATTGAATATCAAACCAAAAATGACAGCATGTTCATTAACTGTGGTTAATTATATGATTGTGTTAATCAAATCCACCTATGTGTCATTATTACCAATAAATTGTCATTATCGTAATTTGAAAAAGAAGTGAAAAACGGACAGAATACGGAAAGCATACGGAACACACACTGACGTATTACACGCAAACAAAAACGCACACACGTACACACGGAAGGCACACGGAAACTACACGGAGGGGAAAAACGGACTACAAATACAGACATCGTCACAAGTACGTGATTTTCACATGAGTGTGGCACAGGCCTAAGATGAAGCTGATAAGGACATGTCTGGCAGTCTCTGGCCAGCAATGGCAGTCCCAGTAGCAGAAGCAGTAAATTCTAGCACTGTGGGCAGGCTGCCAGATGTGTGGTGGTCATTGCTGTGCAAGGGTAGTGGCAGCAGAGCCTGAGTCGGGGGTTATTAACATATTGCATCCGATGCTCTCGCATCGGATGCCATACGCTCGTGTCAGTCCAGCCTTAGGCCTCTTCTCCACTAGCGTTTTTGTCCTGCAAATTCCCTCGCATTGAGAAACGGTTTGCAATCTTGCAAATGGTTTCTATTGATGCTGTCTCCATTTCCCCTTTTTTTCCAGACTCTGCACGGGCTCTCCTTGAAATCGCAGCATGCTGCGATTTGATGCGATTTTCAGCTCTCACCCCCATGCAAGTCAGAATCCGGGTGGCATGCGCATGTCACACGGATCCTGACACTTGCATACCGGGTCAGCCTGGCTACTGGAGAAATCTCCTGTAAAACCAGTCCTGGCCGCGGTTACATGCACTGAACCCCGGAGCTGTCACCTGAGCTCCAGAGTGCAGCCTGAACAGCGAGCGCCGAGTGATGGATTTCCTGGCGACTGCTGTTCAGGTCAGCACAGCTGCAAACAGATCAGGCAGACGCTGGAGCTCAGATTACAGCTCTGGAGCTCAGTGCAGGTAACCGCGGCCAGGACTGGTTTTACAGGAGATTTCTCCCGTAGCAAGTCTGACGCTGCTTACCTAAAAACTCACATAGCACCCACATGACGCTCACATGTCATACGGATGCTATGTGAGGAAAAAAACACACATCGTACGCAGATCACACGCAGGACACACGCAGGCTACTCGACTCACATTTTAAGCCGAGTATCGCTGTGATTAAAAAAACGCTAGTGGAGAAGAGGCCTAAGGCTGGAGTCACACTTGCGATTGGAAAATCGGACCGATTCTCATTCTAGAAAGTAGAATGAGCACTGTCCGAGTGTTGATCCGTGTGCAATGCAACTGCAATGCGATTCTGTGATTTTTCTCTAGATTGTAGTCCGTGTGCAATCCGTGTGTGATCTGTATGTGATCCATTTTTATTCTCAGCAGCTATGTCATCTGCCATTCAGCTCTGCTACATGGCCGCTGACAGCAGACACAGACAGAGCCGCGCGATCAGAATGAAGTTGGATGAATTTCACCCGACTTCATTGTCATCCTGCGGCTCTGTCTGTGTGTCGTGGCCTGATTTTCGGTCACCGGTAAAGGTCTCACCGGTGACCGCAAATCCCCTGAGTGACTGAAGTGATCTGCGTGATCAGCGGTGCCATCACTGAGATTACCCACGGCCACAGCTGAAGTCCTCCACCTGAGATCTGTGGCCGCGGGTAACGTGGGTGACGTCATCGCTGATAGCGCAACTCCCTTCAGTTGCTCTGTGGAGCTCACAGAGCTGTCGTGGTCTATGGCCACTTTGTCAGCTTCCGATATAGCAGAGCTGAAAGCATCATGGGACCTTTGTGGATTACGTCGGACCTGGAGGGGTATTTGGGGACTTGAATAAAGTGGTGAAAGAGGGTGTTTTTTTGTCATTTATTCCAAATAAAGGATTTTTGGGTGTATGTGTTTATTTACTTTAACTTACAGGTTAATCATGGAAGGTATCTCGGGGAGATGCCTGCCATGATTAACCTAGAACTTAGTGTCAGCTATGGGCTGCTGCCATTAACTCCTTATTATCTCGATTGCCACCGCACCAGGGCAATTCGTAATGAGCCGGGTACAGTCCCGAGGCTGTCGCATCTAATGGATGCAGCAATTCCAGGCGGCTGCTGGCTGATATTTTTAGGGTGGGGGGCTCCCCATAATGTGGGGCTCCCAATCCTGACAATACCAGCCTCCAGCCGTATGGCTTTACCCTGGCTGGTATGAAAATTGGGGGGGACCGCATGCCGTTTTTTTAAAACTATTTATTTTACTGTACGATATAGACCCGCCCACCGGCAGCTGTGATTGGTTGCAGTGAGACAGCTGTCACTCAACGTGGGAGCGTGTCTGACTGCAACCAATCATAGGCGCCGGTGGGTGGGGAAAGCAGTGAATACTAGATGGATTAATGAGAGTCCGGCTTTTGAAAAAGATGAAAAGCTGCCGGACCTTTGTGACAGCCGCGCCGGTGATCGGGGATTGGTGAATATGAGAGAGGGGGTGGGAGAGACCGACTGAGAGAGAATAGAGACCGAAAGGGAGAGACCGACTGACAGAGAGACATAGAGACCGACAGAGAGGAAAAAAGAAAAAATTCAGCTCACCCGTATATGTATTCGCTCAGTTCAGAAGGGATGCAGGCAGTCCACCAGACAGGCAGGTCCGTAAGGCAAATAGAAGGAGTAAGATGGGACTCAGCACCAGTTCCAGGGTAGAAAAATATATATCCAACGAAAAAATATATAAAATATAGAAACTTTATTCAAAAAGTTAAAAATCCAAAGAAAACTTCATCGATTCCATGAAGATATCATGGCTTGATGCGTTTTGGACAGTGATGTTTTCTTTGGATTTTTAACTTTTTGAAAAAAATTTCTATATTTTATATATTTTTTCGTTGGATATATATTTTTCTACCCTGGAACTGGTGCTGTGTTCCGTCTTACTCCTTCTATAGACCGACAGAGACCGACTGAGAGAGATCGAGATTGACCAACCTCACTCATTTGCAGTGTTCTCCGCAACATGCGATTAATGTATTTATAAAAACGAATGTTACTAGGATGGTGTGTGTGCAGTCTATGTGACATCCGTTTATTTTCACGCACCCATAGACTTGCATTGGAGTGACTTGTGCGAGAAACTCACCAAAACGCAGCATGCTGCGATTTTTTTTCTCAGTCCAATTGGGACTGAGAAAAAAAATAGCAGATCGGAGCTGACTCATTGTTAACATTGGTCCGAGTGCAATGCGAGATTTTCTCGCATTGCTCTCGTGCGAGTTAATCGCAAGTGTGATATCAGCCTTAGGATGAGGCAGGCAAGGAGATGTCCTGCAGTGTAGTGCAGAAACAGCAGCCTCAGAAGTAGCAGTAGACCAGCATAGATGACATGATGGACCAGTAGTAGATACCATGGTTATCATGGGCTATCTGCACCAGCTTCAAAAGGAGGTATAAAAGACAGACAATGCTCAGTTAAGCCTGCTTTACATGTTACGATTCTGCATACGATATCGTATGCGATTGTAACCGTCCCCATCATATGTGCAGCACGTTCAATTTTGTTGAATGTGCCACTCAAACGATTAACCCCCGTCACACATACTTACCCGTCCATACGACCTCGATGTGGGCGGCGAACATCCACTTCATGGAGTGGGAGGGACATTCGGCGTCACATCGACGTCACGCGGCAGCCGGCCAATAGAAGCGGAGGGGCGGAGATGAGCGGGACGTAAACATCCCGCCCACCTCCTTCCTTCCGCATTGCTGGCCGGGAGCCGCAGGACACAGGTAAAGCCTGCTTTACATGTTACGATTCTGCATACGATATCGTATGTGATCGGAACCACCCCCCATCGTATGTGCGGCACGTTCAATTTTGTTGAATGTGCCGCTCAAACGATTAACCCCCGTGACACGTACTTACCCGTCCATACGACCTCGATTTGGGCGGCGAACGTCCACTTCCTGGAGTGGGAGGGACGTTCGGCGTCACATCGACGTCACGCGGCAGCCGACCAATAGAAGCGGAGGGGCGGAGATGAGTGGGACGTAAACATCCCGCCCACCTCCTTCCTTCCGCATTGCTGGCCGGGAGCCGCAGGACGCAGGTAAAGCCTGCTTTACATGTTACGATTCTGCATACGATATCGTATGTGATCGGAACCACCCCCATCGTATGTGCGGCACGTTCAATTTTGTTAAATGTGCCGCTCAAACGATTAACCCCCGTCACACATACTTACCCGTCCATACGACCTGGATGTGGGCGGCGAACATCCACTTCCTGGAGTGGGAGGGACATTCGGCGTCACATCGACGTCACGCGGCAGCCGGCCAATAGAAGCGGAGGGGCGGAGATGAGCGGGACGTAAACATCCCGCCCACCTCCTTCCTTCCGCATTGCTGGCCGGGAGCCGCAGGACGCAGGTAAAGCCTGCTTTACATGTTACGATTCTGCATACGATATTGTATGTGATCGGAACCACCCCCATCGTATGTGCGGCACGTTCAATTTTGTTGAATGTGCCGCTCAAACGATTAACCCCCGTCACACGTACTTACCCGTCCATACGACCTCGATTTGGGCGGCGAACGTCCACTTCCTGGAGTGGGAAAGACGTTCGGCGTCACATCGACGTCACGCGGCAGCCGACCAATAGAAGCGGAGGGGCGGAGATGAGCGGGACGTAAACATCCCGCCCACCTCCTTCCTTCCGCATTGCTGGCCGGGAGCCGCAGGACGCAGGTAAAGCCTGCTTTACATGTTACGATTCTGCATACGATATCGTATGTGATCGGAACCACCCCCATCGTATGTGCGGCACGTTCAATTTTGTTGAATGTGCCGCTCAAACGATTAACCCCCGTCACACGTACTTACCCGTCCATACGACCTCGATTTGGGCGGCGAACGTCCACTTCCTGGAGTGGGAGGGACGTTCGGCGTCACATCGACGTCACGCGGCAGCCGACCAATAGAAGCAGAGGGGCGGAGCTGAGCGGGACGTAAACATCCCGCCCACCTCCTTCCTTCCGCATTACCGGACAGGAGCCGCAGGACGCAGGTAAGATCTGTTCATCCTTCCCAGGGTGTCACACACTGCAATGCGTGCTACCCCGGGTATGATTAACTGCAATGTACCTTACGATGCCGGATGTGCGTCACTTACGACGTGACCCCGCCAACACATTGTAAGATACATTGCAGCATGTAAAGCGGGCTTAAGATCTGTTCATCGTTCCCGGGGTGTCACACACTGCGATGTGTGATACCCCGGGTACGATTGACAACCTGACGTTCAATTCATGAGGAATGAACGACGTGCATGCGATGAACATTTTACCGTTCATTCACAATCGCACGTAGTTGTTACACACTACAATGTACCTTACGATGTCGGATGTGCGTCACTTACGACGTGACCACGCCAACACATCGTAAGATATATTGTAGTGTGTAAAGCGGGCTTTAGGCAGGCAGATGGTACCACCCTAATCATTGGCATCAGCTGTGGATGATTGAATATTGCCACTAATCCATGCCTGTTTCATTTTGGCTAATGTAAGTTAGCAATGGGGGCCTACTAGGGTCAGCCCCCATTGCCCTTTTTCTATTTTGCTACCACACATTGAGATTTTTGAATTTTTGTTTCAGTGTTATGAGATTATTTCTCATAACAGGGGGCGGCACGGTGGCTCAGTGGTTAGCACTGCAGTCTTGCAGCGCTGAGGTCCTTGGTTCCAGTCCCACCAAGGACACTATCTGCAAGGAGTTTGTATGTTGTCCCCGTGTTTGCATTGGTTTCCTCCGGGTACTCCAGCTTCCTCCCACACTCCAAAGACATACAGATAGGGAATTTAGATTGTGAGCCCCAATGGGGACAGCATTGCCAATGTATGTAAAGCGCTGTGGAATTAATAGCGCTATATAAATGAATAAAATTATTATTATTATTATTTTTAACATGTATTTAATACAATTCTAATGTTTTAGGAGTTTCTCATTTGTTTAATGCAGCACAATCCACTTTTGACTTTATTGTCTAGTCTCTATGTGGAATGAGCTGTGAAACATAAAATGACACTGATTGGCCGACCCTCATCTTTTCTACTGGCTGTGAAAGTCTCCGCTGATTGCTACACTAGACCGTGTAATGTGGGCTGCAGTGTATTTTAGGAAAGCCCACCTGGCATCATTAACCCACTCTGTGACTCTTCAGCAGCGTGCGAAATGGCACCAAGTATACCTTTTTTGGCCAATCCATGCAAATTGAATTGCAAATTATTTGACTTCATGGGGTCCTGGAAATTGAACTTGAAGTTGATTATCCGTTGATCATTTGTAGTAAATCGGGCTCCATTTACCTGACAGACCAAAACCTCTGTTAGTGTATATTTTTTATAGGACTCTACTTTCCGATACAGATGACCCCCACAAAAGAAGTATACTGTGTAGTGTCCTTATTTTTCTGATTGGTCTAAAGCCTGCTTTACACATTGCAATTAGTTGTACAATCGCATTTGCGATGTGACACGCCCAGGTTGCATACGGGATCTTATGAGATTGCACGTAGGTCGTTCATTTGCTGTCACACGAGCGTTAGTAGTCTATGTTAAATTGATCAATTTTGTGTGCGATCCTTTAGATCATGTGTTCTGTGACGTATGCATTGGGCACCCTTTTTTTTTTTTTTTTTTATTTATTGACTTGACAAGCGTGTGTAATGTGTAGGGATGCGTTTTTACTATGTCATCTGCCATTCAGCTCTGCTACATGGCCGCTGACAGCAGACACAGACAGCCATGTAGCAGAGCTGAATGGCAGATGACAGCAGACACAGACAGAGCCGCACTGTCAGAATGAACTCGGGTGAACTTCACCCGACTTCATTGTCATGCTGCGGCTCTGTCTGTGTCGCATCCTGATTAGCGTTCACCTGTGAAGGTCTCACCGGTGAACGCTAAACTCCGGAGTAACTGAATTGAGCAGCCCTCTCTCATATACTCACCGATCCCCGATCTCCGGCGCTGCACGGCATTCACACTGCTCCGGCGGCTTTTACTATTTTGAAAAAGCCGGCCGCCCATTAAACAATCTCGTATTCCCTGCTTTCCCCGCCCACCGGCGCCTATGATTGGTTACAGTGAGACACGCCCCCACATTGAGTGACAGGTGTCACACTGCACCCAATCACAGCAGCCGGTGGGCGTGTCTATACTGTGTAGTGAAATAAATAATTAAATAATTAAAAAAAACGGCGTGCAGTCCCCCCCCCCAATTTTAAAACCAGTCAGATAAAGCCATACGGCTGAAGGCTGGTATTCTCAGGATGGGGAGCTCCACGTTATGGGGAGCCCCCCCAGCCTAACAATATCAGCCAACAGCCGCCCAGAATTGCCGCATACATTAGATGCGACAGTTTTGGGACTGTACCTGGCTCTTCCCGATTTGCCCTGGTGCGTTGGCAAATCGGGGTAATAAGGAGTTATTGGCAGCCCATAGCTGCCAATAAGTCCTAGATTAATCATGTCAGGCGTCTATGAGACACCTTCCATGATTAATCTGTAAATTACAGTAAATAAACACACACACCCGAAAAAATCATTTATTAGAAATAAAAAACACAAACATATACCCTGGTTAACCACTTTAATCAGCCCCAAAAAGCCCTCCATGTCCGGCGTAATCCAGGATGCTCCAGCGTCGCTTCCAGCACTGCTGCATGGAGGTGACCGGAGCTGAAGAATACACCGCCGCTCCTGTCAGCTTCACACAGCAACTGAAGACAGCCGCGCGATCAGCTGAGCTGTCACTGAGGTTACCCGCTGTCACTGGATCCAGCGGTGGCCGCGGGTGACCTCAGTGACAGCTCAGCTGATCGCGCTACTCACCTCAGTTGCTGCGTGGAGGTGAGAGGAGCGGCGGTGAGTAGCGCGATCAGCTGAGCTGTCACTGAGGTTACCCGCGGCCACCGCTGGATCCAGTGACAGTGGGTAACCTCAGTGACAGCTCAGCTGATCGCGCGGCTGTCTTCAGTTGCTGTGTGAAGCTGACAGGAGCGGCGGTGTATTCTGCAGCTCCGGTCACCTCCATGCAGCAGCGCTGGAAGCGACGCTGGAGAATCCTGGATTACGCCGGACATGGAGGGCTATTTGGGGCTGATTAAAGTGGTTAACCAGGGTATATGTTTGTGTTTTTTATTTCTAATAAATGATTTTTTCGGGTGTGTGTTTATTTACTGTAATTTACAGATTAATCATGGAAGGTGTCTCATAGACGCCTGACATGATTAATCTAGGACTTATTGGCAGCTATGGGCTGCCAATAACTCCTTATTACCCCGATTTGCCAACGCACCAGGGCAAATCGGGAAGAGCCGGGTACAGTCCCAGAACTGTCGCATATAATGCATGCGGCAATTCTGGGCGGCTGTTGGCTGATATTGTTAGGGTGGGGGGCTCCCCATAACGTGGAGCTCCCCATCCTGAGGATACCAGCCTTCAGCCGTATGGCTTTATCTGGCTGGTTTTAAAATTGGGGGGGACCGCACGCCGTTTCTTTTAATTATTTAATTATTTATTTCACTACATAGTATAGACACGCCCACCGGCTGCTGTGATTGGGTGCAGTGTGACACCTGTCACTCAGCGTGGGGGCGTGTCTCACTGTAACCAATCATAGGCGCCGGTGGGCCGGGATAGCAGGGAATACGAGATTGTTTAAGGGGTGGCCGGCTTTTTCAAAATAGTAAAAGCTGCCGGAGCAGTGTGAACGCTGTGCAGCGCCGGGGATCGGGGATCGGTGAGTATATGAGAGAGGGGGATAGACTGACATGGACAGAGTGAGGGACAGAGATAGTGACCGACTGACAGAGATTAGTGATTGACAGACATTGTGAGGCGCTTCAGAACGCAGCTTTTCAGCTGCGCTCTGAAGCGGACCTTTTTTAAGCTGCGGTGCAGAGCGCACACCTGCGCACATACCATCAGATACCAAAATCGTATAAGGGATGTCACACGTTACAATTGACTAGGTTCGTGCAACAAAACGCTCAATTCTAGACAAAGATACGATGTGTTTGCGATCAACGGTTTTGCGTTCAATCCTGATCGCATGTAGATGTCACACGCAGATACCTCACAAACGATGCCGGATGTGCGTCACTTACAACTTTACCACAACGACGGATTGTGAGATATATTGAAGCGTGTGTAGCGGGCTTAAGGGGCACTTTGCATGCTGCGACATCGCAGGCCGATGCTGCGATGCCGAGCGCGATAGTCCCCGCCCCCCTCGCAGCTGCGATATCCTTGTGATAACTGCCGTAGCGAACATTATCGCTACGGCAGCTTCACATGGACTCACCTGTCCTGCGACCGTCGCTCTGGCCGGCGACCCGCCTCCTTATTAAGGGGGCGGGTCGTATGGCGTCACTGCGACGTCACACGGCAGGCGGCCAATAGGAGCGGAGGGGCGGAGATGAGCGGGATGTAAACATCCCGCCCACCTCCTTCCTTCCGCATATCCTACGGAAGCCGCAGTGACGCCGGTAGGAGATGTTCCTCGCTCCTGCGGCTTCACACACAGCGATGTGTGCTGCCGCAGGAACGAGGAACAACATCGGACCGTCGCGTCAGCTTAATCATGGATTACGCCGATGCTGCACCGATGATACGATTACGACGCTTTTGCGCTCGTTAATCGTACCATCGAGCCTTTACACACTACGATGTCGCATGCGATGCCAGAACTGCGTCATTTTCAATTTAACCCCACCGACATCGCACCTGCGATGTCGTAGTGTGCAAAGCCCGCCTAAGACTCTTTGCACAATTTTGAATTCCTGATCTATAGTTCCTCCAGAAAGCGCTCACATCTGCCCCTGAATGTGCCAACACCTACCGGACCTATGGAGGCTGACTGCAAATTCATTGTAGATCACACTCCTTGTTTAGTTTCACGTACTCTGTTTTCTCTTTCATGTGCATGCTTGTCTCCACGATATCACCATGCCATATGCTGATTCTGCTAATACTAGGAAAGAAATAATAGCCAGATGAGAAGTTAAGTAATCACCTGGAGGATAAAGAAGCTATTTTGGTACTCAATACTCACCAACATCTGGGAATTTTTGGGCTATTGGTATATAAAGGTCAGACGTTCCTATAAACAGCTCCATTGCCAGATCTCGTTCTGCATATAATTTATCACATTCTCTGTGTATGCAACTCATATATTACACAAACCCAGACACTAGCCGCTCCAGATTTCTCCTGTGTTTAGGTGTTATTGATCTCTGTACCTCCAGAAGAAAAAACCTATGAAATATAATGAGGGGTTAGATGTATCCATTTTATTAAGGTGTGTGTCTATCAGCTTATGTATTCGCTCCCCATTCAGGAGCCACCAGGAACATTTGAGCCAAATAAAGCAACCACACTCATCTGATACAGTATATCCCAGTCACCACTTGGGACATAACAGCTTTGGATTTTCCAATACAGTGAAAAGGCTGCAAGAGTTGGTTTTGGATTACAAATAATGATGTAAAAAACTAACCAATGACTCAATGTGTGCACGTGGCCATAAAAGTTATTCCAACCCAGACATTTATGCCAAAATGTCTGACAGGTTGGGGGTCCTACCTGTGGGACCTTCCTCTGTGTGGAATTTGACTTCCTACCTATGGGACCTTCCTCTGTCTGGAATTTGACTTCCTACCTGTGGGACCTTCCTCTGTCTGGAATTTGACTTCCTACCTGTGGGACCTTCCTCTGTCTGGAATTTGACTTCCTACCTGTGGGACCTTCCTCTGTCTGGAATTTGACTTCCTACCTGTGGGACCTTCTTCTGTCTGGAATTTGATTTCCTACCTGTGGGACCTTCCTCTGTCTGGAATTTGACTTCCTACCTGTGGGACCTTCCTCTGTCTGAAATTTGACTTCCTACCTATGGGACCTTCTTCTGTCTGGAATTTGACTTCCTACCTGTGGGACCTTCTGTCTGGAATTTGATTTCCTACCTGTGGGACCTTCCTGTGTCTGGAATTTGACTTCCTACCTGTGGGACCTTCCTCTGTCTGGAATTTGACGTCCTACCTGTGGGACCATCCTCTGTCTGGAATTTGACTTCCTACCTGTGGGACCATCCTCTGTCTGGAATTTGACTTCCTACCTGTGGAACCTTCCTCTGTCTGGAATTTGACTTCCTACCTGTGGGACCTTCCTCTGTCTGGAATTTGACTTCCTACCTGTGGAACCTTCTTCTGTCTGGAATTTGACTTCCTACCTGTGGGACCTTCCTCTGTCTGGAATTTGACTTCCTACCTGTGGGACCTTCCTCTGTCTGGAATTTGACTTCCTACCTGTGGGACCTTCTTCTGTCTGGAATTTGACTTCCTACCTGTGGGACCTTCTTCTGTCTGGAATTTGACTTCCTACCTGTGGGACCTTCTTCTGTCTGGAATTTGACTTCCTACCTGTGGAACCTTCCTCTGTCTGGAATTTGACTTCCTACCTGTGGGACCTTCTTCTGTCTGGAATTTGACTTCCTACCTGTGGGACCTTCTTCTGTCTGGAATTTGACTTCCTACCTGTGGGACCGTCCTCTGTCTGGAATTTGACCTTATTTTGCAACCTGAGGTGACAGCAAGATCCCTTTGGGTGCGTTCACATGAGTATCGGATCACATCACCCGGCGCCCCCACACACTCTCCTGACAGCAGGTCGGCTGCATGTATTTCTATGCAGCTGAGATGCTCCTGTCCGGAGAGTGTGCGGCCGTACCAGGTGATGCGATCTGATGCTTGTGTGAGCACACCCTTTAGGTGAACATAGGCTCAGTACTTAACTGACTAGCATTTAAAAGGTACGTCTATTATTTGTCAGTCCAGTCTGTGGATTTGATGGATTACCTTTACCTACATTAATTAATTCTTTAGCTGACACAGACTACAAAACATATCCAAACCACAAGAACTATAGGAGTGGGACTACGGGGAAATACCTGGGAGTGCAATAGAGGTGAAGAACCAACCATTGTGTAGGCTGGTGGCACTGTGAGACCTTGCACTGGACCTGAGCCCTACACTGTACTTTTATCACACTAATTAACTACTGTTTTTTTTTTTCCTGAACATTTTCAATTATTATATCCAGGGGAAGGAGAAGATGCAAATTTGTTTTACGATTGACTACAGTGGGACTAAAACCCTACATGTAATACCTGCCATGCTTCTCATAGGTGACATACTGATATAACGCAGCTGATCCATGCTATGCATATCTGTACAGACTTTCATTTGTGCTGAGACCACCAGACTCTTTAGTATGTATTGGTTAACCATTTGTAAATTAGAGGTTTATCGCAGACAGGATTGGCAGTGAAGAGGTTAAACAGCACTCTTTTTTTCCCCCTTCTTCCCACCCGATGGGCTGTCCCAGGACTGCCAGGGCTGTGCATGGAACATTTGTTCTTGGAGGAAGGGAGTTTAGTGAGGTCAGCAGGGCCAGATGCTGTTATTAGCAGGCTATGTGTAGGAGAGTTGCGACCTCTCCCTGTATGTTCAGCCTCCGTCCTGGAAGGACTGTGCCCCACACCACAGGAGCTAAAACCCATGCAACCCAATGAATAGGCTCAGGACTAAGAGGAGCAAGAATGGTAAGACTTCACTATGCTCTACAAAATGGATCTTTAGATTTTTTTTCTTTTCTTTTTTTATGCTTTTTTTAGTACTACACAGATAAAGCAGAGCTAAACTTGTTTTCTGGCACCGCTGTTATTATGTTTTATCTGTGGGTTACATAGCACAATTCTAACAGCGTTAGTCTTAAAGGGTTAAATGACAGTTCTGTCCCTGTGTTTGCCCTTTAGGAGGAAAGTCTATATATGATTGTTGTATGTATACCCTCTTTCACTTGAAAAGCGCCATGGAATAAATGGCGCTGTAATAATAATAATTATTACAGTGTGAGAGATCTATCTCTTTTTATTTGTTGCTTTTGTTTTCTGTAGCTCCGATTTTCTGTAGTGTATGCCGCATGGCACAGTTATGATCTGGCACGGTGGTGGCACGCGTGTGACTGCTTTGTGATGTCCATGATTTCTACTGGATATTCTCAGACTTGTAGATTGTATTTTTGTTCGTTTTGAAGTGTTGTGAATATTGCACACATCTTTCAGGCAGATGGATATCTATTAGTCCCAGGTATATGATGCTTCATTATTTTCTTTGCCTGCCGATTCCTCCTAGTACTATTACAGTTGTCATTTAGCTCTGACAACAGGAAATGGTAAAGTAACAAAAGGCTACATAGGAACAGATTTGTATTCCTCCAGAAAATAAAACTAACCTCCTGAGATCCAGGCGGTCTGGGATCAGCTCTTCTCTGATTAGATGTTACACTGGCTATATTCACATATTAATTTCTGGAGGAAATGTAAAAATGCCCGTGCTTTCTAGAAATGCAGCTTTTCTGCGAGCTATGTTCTAGCAGGAAATACTTGTGTAGGAATGGCACAGTTGGCACAGCTTCCCCTCACCCCGCTCTTACAAACTGTAGGAGTAGGGCAGGAAGGGATGTCATAGAGGAGAAAGGGTAACGACCTTCCAATCTATACCCATGTGGGCTTAGACCAGGTGTGCTGGGCAGGACGCAGGGGCGTGGGTGGTGGCGGGATGAACCCTGTCACTGTTTCTCATGTTCAATTATCCAGTTGTTACTCTGTATTCTGACAATTGTGTGCATGATGTTTCTACCAAATCATCAATATTATTACTTATTTTTATACGAGGGGCTGCTAAGTCTTTGGCTTTACCCAGAAAGAAACGAGAGAGGATGATGAAACTTTACATTTATTCAGCCTAAGACACACGGCGAGAAAAACAGTGCGAGTGGTGTGCGATAAAACATCGCATTCCACTCGGACCAATATTAGCCTGTGTGTCAGCGCACATGAGCGATTATTTTCTTGGCCCCAATCGGGCCGAGAAAACAATTGCAGCATGCTGTGATTGTAATGCGAGACTCTTTCTCTCGCACCTATTCAAGTGAATGGGGCGAGAGAAAAATCGCACTGCACTCGCGGTACACCGTTGTACCGCTAGTGCAGTGCGAGAATGGCAATAGCCGGCTATGGAGGAGAGAGGGAGATAACTCCCTGCCTCCCCTTCCGCAGCACCGGCCCGCCCCCCCCCCCCGCAGCTGAGGTCCGCTCTCACAGTCGGACCTCAGTCGCAGGGACACTAGCATGATACTCGGCTCTGCTGTGCTACCAGCGTGAGCAGAGTGTCATGTGAGGGGATCGCAGTAATCCCCGTGTGGCCCTGCCACATACTCTCCACTGATGTCAGCACACTTCTTAGATCGGTATTCCAAGTTCTGTAAGCCTAGCAAAAAGAAGGATTTCGGTTGTGCCTCAAACCAGGCATCCGTGGCATCAGAAATGGTGTGAAATTTGTTACCCTTGAGGTGTTTCTTCAGGTTTGGAATCAGATGATAGTCAGGAGCTTGATTTGGTGAATAAGGTGAGTGGTCATCCAGCTGGAAGCTCAGCTCTGCCAGTTTTGCCGTGGTCGCTTGTGCAGTATAAGCGGAGGCATTGTCATGCAGAAACAAAATTCCTTTGGACAGCTTGCCACTAGAGTTGAGCGGATTGCTAATAATCTGGGTCCGGCGGATCCGTCGCGGGTTGCCCCAGAAGTCCGGATCCGATCCGGAATCCGGCCCAATGTAAGTCAATGGGGGAGCGGATCCAGGACGAGAGAGAATATAAGAGAATAATCCCGGATCGTGCAGCCGGATTCCCGGATCCAGGTCAGACCCGGATCGGACGCTGAAACCGCGCGGATCCGGATTTTAACAGTTCGGATCCGCTCAACACTACTTGCCACACATTTTGGCCTTCAGAGTTGCCTTCAATTGGAAAAAGGTTTAATGTAATACCTTGCATTGATGGTGGAACCCTTTTTGGAAGGTAGTCCACTAGCAGCACACCCCCTTATCCCAGAACACAGGCGCCATCACGTTGGTGGCTGAATTTTGCACTCTCAATTTCTTTGGATGAGGAGAACCACTGTGCCACCACACTTTTGACTGTTCATTGTTTTCAGGGTCATACAAATAAATCCAGGTCTCATCCATAGTGACCAGTCGATCCAGGAAGTTTTTATCAGTCCAGAAACGCTGACAAATACTGGGAAATTGTCACTTGCATGCTTCTCTGATCTGTTGTCAAATATTTGGGGACCCACTTTGCAGATGGCTTCCAAATGTTCATGGATAATAACACAAACACGTTCACAGGAAATCCCCATGACGTCTGCTATTGCTTTAGCTGAAATTTGTCGATTCTCCAGTATGAGGTTGTGCAGAGCATTGACGATCTCTGGAACAACAACCACTCTCGGTCGTCCAGGACGTTCCTTATCATTGGTGTTGAAGTGGCCCGTTTTAAATTTGGCAATCCAGTTTTTAACTGGAATATGAAGGGCATTGATTCCCCCCCCCCCCCCAATGTCTGTGACATATCACCATGATTATCCTTCGCAAACTTTCCTTGCAGAAGCAAGACTTTTATCACTCCTCTGCTTTCAGCTGCTGTGTATATCTCATTAGACTTCGCCATTTTGATTTCCTGCGTATGTAGAACACTGTTGCCATAAGCAACAAACACAAAATTTTGAAAACATATTAGTCTTAATTAAAATTAAGGCTTTCATGTGATGTACATTTTTTTTTTTTTAACTATAGAAACAAAAAAGATCACAAAGCCAAAAATTTATCAGCAGCCCCTCATATAGCAGCAAAATATTCAGTGACGCTTCATAAAGAAGTGCACAAGTGACCTCAGAGCCCTATGTGACCCTGGTTATGTACGACATGCAGACACACAACTTGAAACTTTGGTCCATAATGCAAAATATCCATTAGGGCCCCAACTGTCATTTATTATAATTATGCATTGCTTATATAGCGCCATTAATTCCATAGCTTTATCCAGACATCATTATTGTCTCCATAGAGACTCGCAATGTAAATTCTCGTCCATATGTCTTTTAAGTGTGAGAAGAAATCGAAGCAAACCTATGCAAACACAGGGAGAACATGCAGATGTCCTTGATGGGACTTGAACCCAGGTCCCCAGCGCTGCAAAGCAACAGTGCAAACTACTGTCATGGGTCTTTAATAGTATTGGTCTTTTCAAATAGGACCCCCATAGGCTCCAAGGCCCAGGTATGATTGCAACCCTGCACACACTATAGATGTGCCCCTGACTACATGTATTTTACAGGTAGCTATTAGAAATGCAATAAGCAAGATATTCCAATTTAAAAGGAATAAAATCCTGAGAATAAAGCGGCTGCAGTACTATTTCATTGCTATGTCATCTTCATAGTCTGTTCCTGCAAATAGGACGAAAACCAGTAAAAATCAGTGCTGTACCTCACTATTCTCAGGATCATAGGTGTTCCAGGAGGTAGGATTTCCAGTTTGTTAGGAAATATCCTTTTAAAGGACCACTCCAGCGGTCTTTTATTTTACCACTGATGGGGTGCTTTAAAGGGAATCTGTCATCAAATTTTTGCCACCTAATCTGAGAGCAGCGTAATGTAGTGACAGAGATCCTGATTCCAACGATTTGTCACTTAATGGACTGCTTAGGGTCGTTTTCATGAAATCACGGTTTACTCAGCAGAAGATTATCAATAGATGACTAGTAAAGCTGCTGCCATGTAGTCGTCCTTATTCATGACCGCGGTATAACCTGCACCCACCATTGATTGGCAGCTTGCTTTGTTCACGTTATGTGGGCAGAGATCTGCCAATCAGTGGTGTGGGTGGTGTTATTGATTTCAACATTCAAAATAGGGGTAGATTTGCAGCAGAGAAAACAGTAATTTTACCAAAATGTCAGCAAGAAGCTCAGTAAGTGACACATTGCTGTAATCAGTGTCTCTGTCTCCACATTATGCTGCTCTCATATTTTGTTGCAAAAGCCTGGTGACAATCCCCTTTAAGGGTACTGTTCCACTTGCACATAGCTTCCGAGGCAAGAGAATTGGAAGCGATATGCTAATGACCCTTTGCTGAGAATTTGAGCCGAGGGTCACGCGTCTTGCGATCGTATCACAGCTGCGGAGAAGAGGGAGGGAGCACTTTCTCCCAATCTCCTCCGCTACCTGTCTCTGTGTACATCGCACTGCAGTCGGATGACATGCGAGTGCAGTGCGATGTTTAACCTGTCCCCATAGACTTGTATGGAGGTGCTTGAGCCGAAAACCGCTGCCAAATGCAGCGTGCTGCGATTAATTTCTCAGGCCGATATGGCATGAGAAATCAATCACAGATGGACACTGCCCCATAGTTTTGCACTGGAGAAAGTGCAGTCTGATGTTTTATCGCATTGCAATCGTCCGTGCAAAACGCAAGTGGAACTGTACCCTAAATCTAAGAAAAAAGACTGATGGCACAGCCTGTCTAATGCCTAAGACACACGGCATGAAAATCGGACTGAATGGAGTGCGATAAAACATCGCATTCCACTCGGACCAATATATACGCGGGCGTCACGCGAGACGATCTGTCGTTGGGGTCACGGTTTTCCTGATGCACATCCGGCATCGTTTGCGACGTCGTCCCATGTGACACCTACGAGCGTCTGTAAACTATCGCAAATCGGTTGCGAATCGTTTACACGTCGCTCATTTTTTAAAAATCGTTTATTCTACTTTGCGCTGGTTGTTCATCGTACCCGGGGTAGCACACGTCGCTCCATGTGACACCCGGGGAACGATGAACACGGCTTACCTGCGTACAGCGGCACCCGCCGACAATGCGGAAGGAAGGAAATGGCCGGGATGTTACGTCTTGCTCATCTCCACCCCTTCACTTTTATTGGGCAGCCACTGTGTGACGTCGCTGTGACGCCGAACGTCCCTCCCCCTTCAGGAAGTGGACAATCGCCGCCCACAGCGAGGTCGTCCGGGAGATAAGTACGTGTGACGGGGGTTTTATCGACTTTGTGCGCCACGGGCAACTAATTGCCCGTGACGCACAAACGACGGGGGCGGGTACGATCGCTCGTGCAATCGCGCGATAGATCGTTCCATGTGACGCCCGCATTAGCCTGTGTATCAGCACCCATGAGCGATTATTTTCTCGGCCCCAATCAGATCGAGAAAACAATCGTAGCATGCTGCGATTGTAATGCGAGACTTTCTCTCGCTCCCATTCAAGTCTATGGGGCGAGAGAAAGATCGCACTGCACTCGCGGTACACCGGTGTAGCGCAAGTGCAGTGCGAGAATGGCAATAGCCCTCCCTCCCCTTCTCCGTGCCGGCCCGTCCCGCCCCTCCTCAGTGCTCAGTGAAATGGAAGGACTATCATACCACTGCAAATCTACCAAGACCAGCCCGTCCATCCAAACTTTCATCTCAAACAAGAAGAAGACTGATCAGAGATGCAGCCAAGAGGCCCATGATCACTCTGGATGAACTGCAGAGATCTACAGCTGAGGTGGGAGAGTCTGTCCATAGGACAACAATCAGTCATACACTGCACAAATCTAGCCTTTATGGAAGAGTGGCAAGAAGAAAGCCATTTCTCAAAGGTATCCATGAAAAGTGTTGTTTAAAGTTCTTTTCTTTTCATTTCTGGCTCCAGCTCTGATGGGGTTAATCTCTCCCCTGACTTCCTGGGTTCAGTTCCTACAACTCCCATAATTCTTAAGACTGTATCTAACACACCCACTCAGCTCTCCACCCAAAGGCTAAGTTCACACATCAGTTTTTTCCAATCAGGCACAATCCGGTTTGCAACGGATCCGTCTCAGATTGTGTAAAAACTGATGCGACGGATCTGGTAAAAAAACTGATCTTTTTTTTTTTTTTTTATTATGCTGAGAGAGACACCCCATCATCACCGCACAAACACCGCCACTACCACCATCACCGCACACGCAGGCACTCCCGCACGCACCATCACCGCACACGCAGGCACTCCCGCACGCACCATCACCGCACACGCAGTCACTCCCGCACGCACCATCACCGCACACGCAGGCACTCCCGCACGCACCATCACCGCACACGCAGGCACTCCCGCACGCACCATCACCGCACACGCAGGCACTCCCGCACGCACCATCACCGCACACGCAGGCACTCCCGCACGCACCATCACCGCACACGCAGACTAGTCCCAAGGGTGTTGTTTCTTTTGCTAGTCGGCACCATTAGGATGTTAACACATCTCTGTAGGTGTGCTACATGTAAATGAATGTGCAGCGTCAGAGGATGATCTCACTCACCTCTCTGCTGCCAAAGCCGCCTGACTCTGCATTTCAGCTCAGTGCGCATGATCCCAAACTTTCGGTCATGAGCACTACTTCAGTTTAAAGCCTGGATGCATACAACCGGCTTCATAGTGCGCACAATCCAAACTCCGGGGTCATGTGCACTGAGCCGAAATGCAGCGTCGCGCTGCGATGGCAGCAGAGAGGTGAGTGAGTGTGATCATCCTCTGACGCTGAGCATTTATTAGAATCATAGTACACCCACAGGGGCGTACTAACATGCTAATAGAGCCGACTAGCAAGGGAAGCAACGCCCTTGGGACTAGTCCACTCGCTCATTAGTTTACAATAAAAGATCTTTAAAAATACTTTTTCTAAACATCTTTTTATGTGTGCTACTAGATACAGGGACGGTTAGGCAGGGATTAGCAATATGCACCCAGAACTGCTTGTTGTTGGTGCATATTGCACCTGATAAGTTCCCTTTACAGGTTTCCCATGTACAAGAAAATATATTGCAGCGTAAAGTTTGTAAATGTGGTTACATTGTGACCAGCAAGATATTTTAATTTATGCAATTTGCAAGAAATGTAGCAGTCCCAGAAACGTTTGGTCACAACAACCACCTCCCCTTCACTATGCTGCGATGTGTGCCGAGAGCAGACGTCTTCACAGCTTAGGCTATACTCCGAACTGATTTGGGCACTCAAGTGAAGAATGAATGCATCACATGATCAACAGCTCATGCTGACTTCTATGGGTCTGTCATGTCTCAATATTGGGGTCTGTCATTTTGACAGGAAAAATAGAATAGTATTGTTTCTGCCTTTTCAGGACCTTCAATGCAGATGTGATTGGAGCCTTATTTTGTTGCAGTCCATGGTATTTTAAATTGTAGGCCTTTGGGCATATCGTCACATTCATATGATTATTTTGTTCCATTATAATGTCCTAGTTTTGAGGTTTGTCATTGAATCTTATAGGAGTCATTGTCTGGACTCCACAGGAATGGTAAGATCACTGACATAAAGGTTCACAGGGTAATATTGTTGAGGATGGGGGGTCTCATGTCTCCGTGACCCCACTCTTCAGCCTCCTCTGTTAGGAATGTTCCGGGGGAGTGCAGTATAGGCCTCTGTCTGTGCAGGGGTTAATTACATGCCCTTGATGACATTCTCTGCTGCAGAGGCGAGCTGCATGTTTGGAAAGAGTAGAAAGGACCCTGTATGTTTTCAATGTGTAGGATCACATCCCACCCCAGACAGCGTCTGTACCCCTGGGGGTAAGCAGGGAGTGTCTGTGTCAGCTTGGGAAATAAGGAGGCAATTGTCAGCCAATCTCACCCCACCATCATAGGCTTTCTGAGAGTGAACACTTGGTATGCTTTAACCCTATCCTACTGTAATGAATTCATGAATGCCTTATTAAGGAGCCGCCTATGAAGAAAGAGTGATACAGAGTGGGTCCTGTGCATTCCCGCGCTCACAGAGCTTAAATTATAATATCCGTATAATGGGGACGAAACTGGTCTCCACACCACTCATTTGTAGTTTAGTATTAATTTGTGCTCAGAAGCAACAAACTTTATGGAAAATTTTAATGTAAAAGAACTTGCAGTAAAGATGAGACAGTACATGTAATGCTATGTGCCCACGTGTGTGCGCTCTGCACCGCAGCGTAAAAGTCACTGCATGTCCGCTTCAGGGAGCAGCTGAAAAGCTCCGTTCTGAAACTTTGGTGACTGCAGAATTCGTGCGCTCTGGATGCTGCCTCTCCCTTTAGACAGAATAGAGACAGCATGCAAAGCGCACAAAAGAAGTGACATGTTGCTTTTTAGAACGTAGTGAGTATGGATTATGCACAATCTTCATAGATTGTGCAGGGGACGCAGGACGCATGCAGTTGTGCTGCAGTGCAATACGCAGCGTAAATGCATGCTAATACACAACGTGGGCACAGAGCCTAAAAGCTCTGTGCCAGTCTACCGTATGGTGTGCACTCCAGGAGCTCCACTCTGAATAATATGGTGTACTAGCAAAATCCCCACTAGTATGACATGTTTAATTGTTGGTGCTTGCTACTCTGAAGTTGACATCTTCAGCGCTTACAATTTGTTTTTTTCAACTCTTCTTTTTCTTTGTCGCTCCATTGGGAGACCCAGACAATTGGGTATATAGCTTCTGCCTCCGGAGGCCACACAAAGTATTACACTTAAAAGTGTAAGCCCCTCCCCTCTGCCTATACACCCCCCCGTGCATCACGGGCTCCTCAGTTTTTATGCTTTGTGTTGAAGGAGGCACACTTCCATGCAAGCTCCACAATTTAGTCAGCAGCAGCTGCTGACTATATCGGATGGAAGAAAAGAGGGCCCATAACAGGGCCCCCGGCATGCTCCCTTCTCACCCCACTCTGGTCGGCGGTGCTGTTAAGGTTGAGGTACCCATTGCGGGTACAAAGGCTGGAGCCACATGCTGTTTTCCTTCCCCATCCCTTAGGGGCTCTGGGTGAAGTGGGATCCTAACCGGTCACCATGCTCTGGGACCGGGCTCCCTCCGCAGCCCCTGGAGGAATCTGCTGGACAGGAGCCGGGTATCATCAGGGACAAGGCCCTGCTACTCTGAGGTACTCTGTGTCCCCTTGGGGACGGCGCATAGAGCGCCTGTGTAATGGACGCTGCAGCAGCTGCTGGGTGTGTTGGTGCGCCGGGACTACCGCGCTGACCGCGCTTGTTTGCCGGCCGCGCTTATAACTATAGTCCCCGGCTTTTGCGGCCTAGTACCGCATACTCCCGCCCCCGGGCCTGCCAGTCAGGGGTAAGGGCGGGACGCTGCACTGGACGTCAGCGCTGAGGGCTGGAGCATACTTAGTATCCTCCTCCCGCCTCACTGAGCACCGTGGGGCACCAGATTCCCGCACTTTCTGAGGCACGCCCACGGCTCCCTCCTCCTTTCAGAACGCTGGCAGCCATTCCTATCAGCACGTCTGACGCTGGAGAACTTCGGAGGGGAGACACCACCAAGCTCCACAGCTCTGGGAGGCCCAGGCAGGGAATCTGGTGGTCACACAACCGCTGAGGGCGGTCGGTAAGCCGCACCTGTTACTAGGTGCTGGCCCCCCCGGGTGCCGAAGTGTATATTTACATGCTTATATTGTATACATTTACTCTGTACAGCTGCACTATTTGCTTTTGGCTATATACCCTCTCTGATTACGCTAAGAGGAGACAACAGCATGTCGTCCGCAAAAAGCAAGGGTGCCAAGGCACAGGCTTACTTTGCAACCTGTACCTCATGTGCGGCAATGCTACCTGCAGGTTCCACCTACCCTCATTGTGTGCAATGCTCGGCCCCTGTGACACTCACTCAGCCGGAGTCTCAGCCACTGGTGGGACCCTCGGCCCAGTTGGAACCGCCGGCTCCCACTGTCCAGGTGACAGGGACAGAGTTTGCAGTATTTGCTGACAAACTTTCTGAGTCTATGGATAGATGGTCTGCTAAGATACTAGAAGCTTTGCAGTCCAGACCGGTAACACAGGCCCCGGGCACTGTTGAATCATTGCTCCCAGCCCCCCCTCGCTCGGCACAGCAGAGTGCTCCTGGGTCGACTCATAGGTCCCACGGTGAGGACTCCGACACGGACCGCAGTCCCAGACCGACTAAGCGGGCTCGCTGGGAAATTCCCTCGACTTCATCACACTGCTCAGGGTCTCAGCATGAGGACTCTCTGGAGGATGAAGCGGAGGTGGCAGATCAGGGCTCTGATCCTGACGCCGCTCTCAACCTTGATACGCCTGAAGGGGACGCCATAGTAAACGACCTTATAGCGTCCATCAATCAGGTGTTAGACCTTTCTCCTCCAGCCCCTCCGATTGAGGAGTCAGCCTCTCAGCAGTAGAAATTCCATTTTAGGTTTCCCAAACGTACACGGAGTGCATTTCTTGATCACTCCGACTTCAGAGATACAGTCCAGAAACACCGAGCTTTTCCGGATAAGCGCTTTACTAAGCGCCTTAATGACACACGTTATCCCTTCCCCTCTGACGTAGTCAAGGGTTGGGCTCAGTGTCCCAAGGTGGATCCTCCAGTCTCCAGACTGGCGGCCAGATCCATAGTTGCAGTGGCAGATGGTGCATCACTCAAGGATGCCACTGACAGGCAGATAGAGCTCCTGATGAAATCCATCTATGAGGCTATCGGCGCGTCCTTTGCTCCGGCATTTGCAGCCGTATGGGCACTCCAAGCTATCTCAGCTTGTCAGTCTGAGATTAATGCAGTCACACGTGCCGCTACTCCGCAGGTTGTGTCCTTAACCTCTCAGGCGTCGGCGTTTGTGTCCTACGCCATGAATGCTGTCCTGGACTCTGCGAGCCGTACGGCGGTAGCATCCGCCAATTCAGTGGCAGGCCGCAGGGCCATGTGGCTACGTGAATGGAAGGCAGACTCTGCTTCCAAAAAGTTTTTAACCGGTTTGCCATTTTCTGGCGACCGCCTGTTTGGCGAGCAATTGGATGAAATCATTAAACAATCCAAGGGAAAGGACTCGTCCTTACCCCAGTCCAAACCAAACAGACCTCAACAACGGAAGGTACAATCGAGGTTTCGGTCCTTTCGGCCATCAGCCAGGTCTCAATTCTCCTCGTCCAACAGGCCACAGAAGGGTCAGAGGAACTCTGATTCATGGCGGTCTAAGTCACGTCCTAAAAAGACCGCCGGAGGAACCGCCCCCAAAGTGGCCTCCTCATGACTTTCGGCCTCCCCAAACCGCATCCTCGGTCGGTGGCAGGCTCTCCCGCTTTTGCGACGCCTGGTTGCCACATGTCCAAGACCGATGCGTGAGAGACATTTTGTCTCACGGTTACAGGATAGAGTTCAGTTCTCGTCCTCCGACTCGTTTCTTCAGAACATCTCCGCCCCCCGAGCGAGCCGAGGCTCTTCTTCAGGCGGTGAGCACTCTGAAGGCAGAAGGAGTGGTTATCCCTGTCCCCCTTCAGCAATGGGGTCACGGTTTTTACTCCAACTTGTTTGTGGTGCCAAAAAAGGACGGATCTTTCCATCCCGTTCTGGACCTCAAACTGCTCAACAGACACGTGAAAACCAGGCGGTTCCGGATGGAATCTCTCCGCTCCGTCATTGCCTCGATGTCCCAAGGAGACTTCCTAGCATCGATCGACATCAGGGATGCTTATCTCCACGTGCCAATTGCACCAGAGCATCAGCGCTTCCTGCGTTTCGCCATCGGGGACGAACACCTTCAGTTCGTGGCACTGCCTTTCGGCCTGGCAACAGCCCCACGGGTCTTCACCAAGGTCATGGCAACAGTGGTAGCAGTCCTACACTCTCAGGGACACTCAGTGATCCCTTACTTAGACGATCTTCTTGTCAAGGCCCCCTCTCGGGTGGCATGCCAACACAGCCTGAACATTGCTCTGGAGACTCTCCAGAGGTTCGGGTGGATCATCAATTTCCCAAAGTCAAAACTGACACCGACCCAATCGCTGACATATCTCGGGATGGAGTTTCATACTCTCCCAGCGATAGTGAAACTTCCGCTGGACAAGCAGCGTTCACTACGGACAGGGGTGCAATCTCTACTTCGAGCCCAGTCGCACCCCTTGAGGCGCCTCATGCACTTCCTAGGGAAGATGGTGGCAGCAATGGAGGCAGTTCCATTTGCGCAGTTTCATCTGCGTCCACTTCAATGGGACATTCTCCGCAAATGGGACAGGAAGTCGACGTCCCTCGACAGGAACGTCTCCCTTTCTCGGGCAGCCAAGGCCTCCCTTCAGTGGTGGCTTCTTCCCACTTCTTTGTACAAGGGGAAATCATTCCTGCCCCCATCCTGGGCTGTGGTCACGACGGACGCGAGTCTGTCAGGGTGGGGAGCGGTCTTCCTCCACCACAGGGCTCAGGGAACCTGGACTCAGCCAGAGTCCTCCCTTCAGATCAATGTTCTGGAGATAAGGGCAGTGTATCTAGCCCTAATAGCGTTCCAGCCGTGACTGGAAGGCAGGCAGATCCGAATTCAGTCGGACAACGCCACGGCGGTGGCATACATCAACCACCAAGGCGGCACACGCAGTCGGCAAGCCTTCCAGGAAGTTCGGCGGATTCTGCTGTGGGTGGAAGCCACAGCATCCATCATCTCCGCAGTTCACATCCCGGGCGTAGAAAACTGGGAAGCAGACTTTTTAAGTCGCCAGGGCATGGACTCAGGGGAATGGTCTCTTCACCCGGACGTGTTTCAAGAGATCTGTTGCCGCTGGGGGAAGCCGGACGTCGACCTAATGGCGTCCCGGCACAACAACAAGGTCCCGGCATTCATGGCACGGTCTCAAGATCACAGAGCGCTGGCGGCAGACGCATTAGTTCAGGATTGGTCGCAGTTTCGACTGCCTTATGTCTTTCCTCCTCTGGCACTGCTGCCCAGAGTGTTACGCAAGATCAGGTCCGACTGCCGCCGCGCCATCCTCATCGCCCCAGACTGGCCGAGGAGGTTGTGGTACCCGGATCTGTGGCATCTCACGGTGGGTCAACCGTGGGCACTACCAGACCGACCAGACTTGCTGTCTCAAGGGCCATTTTTCCATCTGAATTCTGCGGCCCTCAACCTGACTGTGTGGCCATTGAGTCCTGGATCCTAGCGTCTTCAGGGTTATCTCAAGAGGTCATTGCCACTATGAGACAGGCCAGGAAACCAACTTCAGCCAAGATCTACCACAGGACGTGGAGGATCTTCTTATCCTGGTGCTCTGATCAGGGTTTTACTCCCTGGCCATTTGCCTTGCCCACTTTTCTGTCATTCCTTCAATCCGGAATGGAAAAGGGTTTGTCTCTCGGCTCTCTTAAGGGACAAGTCTCGGCGCTCTCTGTGTTTTTTCAAAAGCGTCTAGCCAGGCTCCCGCAGGTACGCACGTTCCTGCAGGGGGTTTGCCACATAGTCCCTCCTTACAAGCGTCCGCTAGAACCCTGGGATCTGAACAGGGTGCTAACGGCTCTTCAGAAACCACCTTTCGAGCCAATGAGAGATATTTCTCTATCACGTCTCTCACAGAAGGTGGTCTTCCTAGTGGCAGTCACATCACTTCGGAGAGTGTCTGAGCTAGCTGCACTGTCATGCAAGGCCCCCCTCCTGGTGTTTCACCAGTACAAGGTGGTTCTGCGTCCGGTTCCGGATTTTCTCCCTAAGGTGGTATCCCCTTTTCATCTCAATCAGGATATCTCCTTACCTTCTTTTTGCCCTCATCCAGTTCACCAATGTGAAAAGGATTTGCACTTGTTAGATCTTGTGAGAGCACTCAGACTCTACATTTCTCGTACGGCGCCCCTGTGCCGCTCGGATGCGCTCTTTGTCCTTGTCGCTGGCCAGCGTAAAGGGTCGCAGGCTTCCAAGTCAACCTTGGCTCGGTGGATCAAGGAACCAATTCTTGAAGCCTACCGTTCTTCTGGGCTTCCGGTTCCGTCAGGGCTGAAAGCCCATTCTACCAGAGCCGTGGGTGCATCCTGGGCATTGCGGCACCAGGCTACGGCTCAGCAGGTGTGTCAGGTGGCTACCTGGTCGAGTCTGCACACTTTCACGAAACACTATCAGGTGCATACCTACGCTTCGGCAGATGCCAGCCTAGGTAGGCGAGTCCTTCAGGCGGCGATTGCCCACCTGTAGGAAGGGGCCGTGTTACGGCTCTATTACCGAGGTATTCTTTTACCCACCCAGGGACTGCTTTTGGACGTCCCAATTGTCTGGGTCTCCCAATGGAGCGACAAAGAAGAAGGGAATTTTGTTTACTTACCGTAAATTCCTTTTCTTCTAGCTCCAATTGGGAGACCCAGCACCCGCCCCTGTTCCCTTCGGGCTGTTGTTCTTTTGTGTACACATGTTGTTCATGTTGAACTGTTCTGGGTTCATGGTTTTCTGTTCTCCGAACATCCTTCGGATTGAATTTACCTTAGACCAATTTATATGTTTCCTCCTTCCTGCTTTTGCACCAAAACTGAGGAGCCCGTGATGCACGGGGGGGTGTATAGGCAGAGGGGAGGGGCTTACACTTTTAAGTGTAATACTTTGTGTGGCCTCTGGAGGCAGAAGCTATACACCCAATTGTCTGGGTCTCCCAATTGGAGCTAGAAGAAAAGGAATTTACGGTAAGTAAACAAAATTCCCTTCTTTGTCAGTTTAGTGTTTTTTATTTTTTTTTTGCAAATTTGTCATAACACTGAAGTTTAAAAACAACTACGTTTTGAACTAAGTCTTATTAAATGTTAAAATTTACTCTCCTGCCCAATAGATGTTGTTTTTTTTTTAGGCAGCATTTAAAAACAGTCCTTAATATTATGACCCTTATGGGGGCTTCACACGAGACAATCTATCGTGCGATGCATCGTCGGGGTCACAGTTTTCGGGACGCACATCCGGCATCGTTTGCGACGTCGTTTCGTGTGACACCTCCGAGCGACCCTGAATCGGTCAGAAATCGTGAGTCGTGTCGCTTATTTTTAAAAATTGTTTATTTTTCATGGTACCGGTTGTTCATCATTCCCGGGGCAGCACACATCGCTCCGTATGACACCCCGTGAACGATGAACACAGCTTACCTGCGTCCCGCGGCACCCGCCGGCAATGCGGAAGGAAGGAGGTGGGCGGGATGTTTTACGTCCCGCTCATCTCCGCCCCTCCGCTTCTATTGGCCGGCGGCTGTGTGACGTCGCTGTGACGCCGAACGTCCCTCCCCCTTCAGGAAGAGGATGTTCGCCGCCCACAGCGAGGTCGCTTAGCAGGTAAGTACGTGTGACTGCGTTTTAACGACTTTAGTAATCACCTCACACTGATCAGAGATCTAAGAAGTAAATCTATAAAGCAGAAAATGTGTTGTCCTGAAAGGTCTGTTATGAAAACTGCCTCACAGTCAGACTGTTCTAATTGTCCATAGCAGCCAATCAGAACTTAGCTTTCACTTTACCTCCGCAGCTTCAATGCTGAAATCTCCACTCTAGTTGCCATAGGCAACCAGAACGATTTTAATGTGGTGCAAATGTGACGCCCTGGCGTATCAGGTCGTCATAGGTTATTGTGCAATCTGCCCTTCTGTGCAATATCAATCTCCTCCTTGGTTACGGGTCCCTGACCATTGGTGTTGCCAAGAACAAGCTAATCAAAATTCTAAGAACTCTCTGCACCACACCCACCAGACACACCAGTGGACGGCCTGAGTGGAATAGGGTCGCCCACTTAGGGCGTTGGTTGAAGGGGAGGTCAGGATTGTCAGGAGCAAGACAGTGCTAGCGTTGGAGGTGAAAGTGAGAGGATGTCAGGAGCTAGGCTCCTTGGAACTACTAGGTGGCAGACGTTGGTCTGGGCCTGGTTGGAGCTGGACCCCGGTCGCAGGTGATTGTGACGAGGGGCACGGACTGTCGAGCAGGACAGCTGGCGGCCTTGTGCCATCACCGGGCAGTGGTCAGGGCACGACAGGGTACGTGGACCCTAGATCACGGAGAAGCTTCAGGAGTCCTGACAATTTACCCGATGGGATCGGAGCCTTCAAGATCCGTTCTCCACCCGCACCAAAATCTGGGTACTAGCGCAACGAGGGGTATAGGACTTTCCACACATACGGTACAGAAAATCCCAAGCGTGAACCCTGAGAGCAAACTCACCCAGTTAGCCATACTGGGGAGCGGGACCCGATTAGTTCTATACTAAAGGGACCAAATAGAGGACAAGGTGCCAAGGCAAAGGTCACAGACTAACAGGCAACACCAATGGGCACGGGATCCAGGCGTGCTCCCTCCCAGCGGCAGTAGTGTCAAAGTGTCAAGAACTTTGGTTTACCACAGTTGTCGGTGTCAGCGTTATTGGACTGAGTACACAAGTGACACCCCCCCACTGTCCCAACGGCACATCACCGAGTCCCCGGGGCATTCTCCCCTACCCTTGGAGAGGTTAAACACCTGGCTGCCCCCACCATCGCCACCGGGTACTCCCAATCGCAGCGGTGGTACTCCATCTTACCACACACCATGGGTGGCGTCACAAACTCTCCACACCATCCCCTGTAAATAGCTACCTCCTCCCCCCTTTTACTCGAGTGGCCGCACGACCCCCGGGTCCGGAGACCCCTCGAGCCACCGCGGATCCGGATCCGAGCAGCCCGGCTGCTGGCACGGGGGTGGTACACAGTTCTCATAAATGAGGTCACAGTTAATTCTATAGTGACTATAGGCAACCAGAATAATCTTACTGTGAGACAATTCTCATAAATGAGGCCCCAGTTACTTCTGCCCTGGTTGTTGACAGCTGTTTCCACAATTACAGACTTTAGAGAGAGTTATCAGATTGCCTCACCTTAGCTTCTATATGGTTGCCGCCCCTTTAAAGCTACGTGCGCACGCTGCGTTTTTTTCTGACCACAAAGATGCAGAGTTTTTTTGGCCCCAAAAAAAACGCACCCATCCGAAAAAACGCATAAAAAAATGTTTTTGTGCGTTTCTTTTATGCGTTTTGCTGCGTTTTTTGGTTGCGTTTTTTCCCCAATAAATTCAGTGGGTGAAAAATGCAGAGAACGCAAAAAGAATTGACATACTGAATCTTTGTGGTCACCACAAAAACGCAGCCAGAAAAACCTGCAACATGCGCACAGCAAAGATCTTAGACTTTGCTGGGGAAGGAGATTCATGCAGTTTTTAGAGCAAAAACGCCGCAAAAAACACAGCGTGTGCACATAGCCTAATAGCGACTCTTAGGATGCAGTTGCTGTAACTCTTAAGGCCCTTTAGGCAAAAACTGAGCTTTGCATTCAACCCACACTCCCATTTTCTTCTTTATGTTATAGAGCCCAAATTCTTTGCAGCAGTTTTAGTCTTGTGTTAAAGGCGAGCCGTGGAATATTTCACTCAAATTGGGTGAAATCTGTGGTTTTATATTCAACGGGCTCCACACACAGATTTTCTGAGAGAAAATAAATATATATATATATATATATATATATTATATTATATTATATATATATATATATATATATATATATATAATTATATTATATATTTACAAACTTATGGAATTTTAATAATTCTACATCAGTAACCAAAGAAACGGCTACAAGATCTAAAAACAGTGCTGCAGAAAATGTTGTAAAAAATCAGTCTCAAATCAGTCTCAAAAGTTATGACCATGACTGTAGGTAGAAAGTAGTGGCACAGGTAGGCATTTTTTTTTTATCTATCTACAGTATCTCTGGCAAAAATTGGAACCACTGCAAAATTGTCAGTTTTTGATTTTTCTCTTTATAGGTATATTTTTGACTAACATGTAAATTGTTTTTATTCTATAAACTACTGATAACATGTCTCCAAATTTCCAAGCAATACATTTTTGTGTTTTCTGAAAATGAGAAAATGGGCAAAATAAAAAAAATTCATTGCTTTCAGACCTCAAATGATGCAAAGAAAACAAGTTCATAATCTTTTAGCAACAATACTAATGTTTTAATTCAGAAATCAATATTTTATGGAATAACCATGATTTTTAATCACAGCTTTCATGCGTCTTGGCATGCTTTCCACCAGTCTTTCACTTTGTTTTGGGTGACCTTATGCTACTCCAGGTGCAAACATTTAAGCAGTTCTTTGATGGCTTGTGACTATCCATCTTCCTCTTGATTACATTCCAGAAGTTTTCAATGGGGTTCAGGTCTGGAGATTAGGCTGGCCATGACAGGGTTTTGATGTGGTGGTCCTTCATCCACACATTGATTGACCTAGCTGTGTGGCATGGCGTATTATCCTGCTGGAAAAAAACAGCCCTGAGTTTGGGAACATTGCCTGATCAGAAGGAAGCAACTGTTTTTCTAGGATAACCTTGTATGTGGCTTGATTCATACATCCTTCACAAAGTTTAATCTGCCCATTCCTGCCCAATTTAAGTTATTCTTCTCTGATGAGTCTGATTTACATCTTTGCCCAACACCTGGTCATCTTATGGTTAGATGGAGACCTGGAGAGGTGTATAAGCCACAGTGTCTTGCACCCACTGTGAAATTTGGTGGAGGATCAGTGATGATCTGGGGATGCTTCAGCAAGGCTGGACCTGAACCCCATTGAAAATCTTTGGAATGTAATGAAGAGGAAGATGGATAGTCACAAGTCATCAAATAAAAAAGAACTGCTTACAGTTTTGCACCAGAGTGGCATAAGGTCACCCAAAAGCAGTGTGAAAGACTGGTGGAAAGCATGCCAAGACGCATGACAGCTGTGATTAAAAATCATGGTTATTCCACAAAATATTGATTTCTGAACTCTTCCTGAGTTAAAACATCAGTATTATTGTTTCTTAATGATTCTGAACTTGTTTTCTTTGCTCTCAGACCTCAAATAATGCAATGCTTTTTTTTGTTATTTTGACCATTTTTCATTTTCAGAAAATAAAAACAAACTTTATTACTTGGAAATTCGGAGACCTGTCAGCAGGTTATAGAATAAAAGAACAATTTACATTTCTCAAATATACCTATAAAGAGAAAAATCAGAAAAACAGGTCTCTTAACTTTTGCCAGAGATAGATATAAGATATATACACGTGCTGCAATTCAAAAGTTTAGGGTCACTTAGATATTTCCTTATTTCTTAAAGAAAAGCACTTTTTTTTTTCAATGAAGCGAACATTAAATTAAACAGAAATACACTCTATACATTCTTAATGTGGTTAATGACTATTCTAGCTTCAAACATCTGGTTTTTAATGCAATATCTACAAAGGTGTATAAAGGCCCATTTCCAGCAACCACCACTCCAGTGTTCTAATGGTAAATTATGTTTGCTAACTGTGTTAAAAGGCTAATGGATGTTTAGAAATCCCTTAAATCCTTGTGCAAGTATGTTAACACAGCTGAAAACAGTTTTGCTGATTAGAAAAGCTATAAAACTGACCTTCTTTTGAGCTAGTTGAGAATCTGGAGCATTACA